>NC_052344.1:25206603-25266603 GCF_016432855.1 Salvelinus namaycush | reverse complement strand
CCGGAGTTCCAAATTAAGCAGCAGCAGCTGAAAAGATGAGCTCCTAAAAATATTGAAATTTATATGGTTTTTAGAGTAAAGTACATCGAAAAAAAGCAAAAGAAAACTGCTAGACAGAATAAGAGACCAAACAAGCAGCAAACAAAGAAGAAAGGATTCTGAAAAAGTAACAATTTTTCATAAAATTATACAGTTTTCTTAGCTAGCTAAGTTGTTTACCTGTTGCTAGGCAGTTGCTAGGGACTCTCCTGAAAGAAGCTAGCTAGCTAACAAGGAGTGTCTAGTTGGCAGAAGAGAAGAAGGGACAGTGGGACAAAATAAGGACAGAAGAAAAGGGAAAGGGGACATCAAGGTGAAGTAGTCCTCTAAAGACACAAAAGACAATTAAACAAGAAACAACACTTCTATTGCAACATCAGCCAACATTACCAGCGTTGCTATGGAAATTGTTTACCCACCAGACATCAAAACAGAGAAAGCTAAGAAAAGTTTCAAAGGTTTGTTGATGGGACAGAACCATGAATGCCTGTTTGCAGATCTTACCAGTTGCAAAACAAGAGCAAATTTAATTTTTAATACCAAACGAGGGCACATATGGAAAAGGGTTATTTGCAACCATTTCCCTTTCTCAAAAAAGAGAGGCATCAGCCAAGGATGTCAGATCAGCATTTTTGAAGAAGCTGACCATAGCAACACATATCAAACAGTAAACGTATATAATAATGGAACTGTATTGATACAAGGCAATGATTCAAGCCTCCAGGCTTTTGAGAATAGGTTTACTACCCTAAAAGCAGAAGCTGAAATCATCTCAGAAACTGAGGAAAAAGTCAAGGAGGGAGATGACGGTGAAAAGCAGGCCCCAGCGGTCTCTGTGACCCAGCAAGAAGCCCTCAGTGTCCCTCTACCTACCTCACCTGCAGCAGACAGAGCCAAGGACATGCCTACAACACCAAGAACACCTGCTATGCAACATTTCCACAACACCCTCTCTCTAGTCGAAGCAGAGGTCATAGAACTCAGAGAGAACAAGCTTCAAGAGGAGGACACTGTCCAGAAACTTAAAGAAGAGATGAAACAGTTCAAGGAGGAGAGCAGAGCATCTATTGCTAAACTAGAAAGCAGAATGGACAAACTGAGTCAGACAAATGATGACCTCAGAGACCATCTGAGCACAACAAGAAAGCAGCTAGAGCAGAGAGAGAGGTACATTGACCTCCTCAACCAGCAGCGAGTCATTATGTCCTCTGCATCTGGAGAACATGTCCACCAGCTTGGCATAACACAAGCAGAACCCGAGACCAGCATGGCCTCCACCACACAGCCTGATGACACTGCACCAGCCTACCAGTCTGCTCCAGCCCAGGTCAGCCAACCAGCCTCTCAGTCTGCTCCAACACAGGTCAGAATACCAGTCTCCCAGTCTGCTCCAGCACAGGTCAGAATACCAGTCTCCCAGTCTGCTCCAGCACAGTGTGCTCCAGCCCAGGTCAACCTACCAGCCTCTCAGTCTGCTCCAGCCCAGGTCAGCCAACCAGCCTCTCAGTCTGCTCCAGCCCAGGTCAGCCAACCAGCCTCTCAGTCTGCTCCAACACAGTGTGCTCCAGCCAAGGTCAGAATACCAGCCTCCCAGTCTGCTCCAGCCCAGGTCAGAATACCAGTCTCCCAGTCTGCTCCAGCCAGACAGTCACCCACAACTGCAATCCTTATTGATTCAAATGGGAAGTTCTTAGTCCAGGAAAGATTATTCCCTAGACACCAGGTGTATAAGTTCTGGTGTCCTACAACTGACAGTGCAATGCAGCTACTCAGTCAGACCAGGATTGACACCCTCGACAACATCATCATCCACACTGGCACAAACGACCTTCATGCCAAAGGTGAAGATGTATCTGGGGCAGTGAGAAGAGTGGCAGAACGGGCACAGGCTGTGTTCCCAACAACCAATATAGTTGTGTCCACCCTCCTACCAAGAAAAGACTTCCCAGGACAGTTGATCGACAAAATAAATCAACAGATCACTGTGGACTGTGCCTCACTACTCAACGTCAGAACGGCTCACCACCCCACTCTGACATGTCAACACTTATACGATAATGTACATCTTGATCAGGACAGTGTCAGAACCTTTGCCAAGGACCTAAAAGATGCAACACTTGGCAGGGACCCACACACCCATCACCCCAGCAACAGAGGTCCCCCGCCCCACCTTCTGAAACAACAGTACCTCCACCATCCCCAGGAGAAAAGAGCCAGACACGGCTTATTACAGCACAGCTCTACTAGACCAGGCCCAACACAACACAGATTTACGAGACCAGGGCCTTCACAACACAGCTCTACTAGACCAGGCCCATCACAACACAGATTTACGAGACCAGACCCGCCTCAGGACAGCACGACTAGACCCGGCCCATCACAACACAGCTCTACTAGACCAGGGCCTTCACAACACAGCTCTACTAGACCAGGCCCATCACAACACAGCTCTACTGGACCAGGCCCATCACAACACAGCTCTACTAGACCAGGCCCATCAGAACACAGCTCTACTGGACCAGGCCCATCACAACACAGCTCTACTAGACCAGGCCCATCACAACACATCTCTACTAGACCTGGCCCATCACAACACAGCTCTACTGGACCTGGCCCGTCACAACACATCTCTACTGGACCTGGCCCATCACAACACAGCTCTGACCACTACTCCAGGGTCGGACAGAACACTGTCCTTCAGAGAAGTACACCACATGATGCAGTCCACACCATGTATCATTCAGATCATCAGCCTACATATGCTGAGGTAACCTCTGGCAAAAGACACCTAGAACAGTCAGAGATAGGAGAGGTGCGCCAACTACTGCATCTAATATGCAGACTACTGAGCTAGACAGACCCTTTAATTCACGGGCACACACACACACACAGGGTTGCAGATTGCATTGTACTTATTTTTTGTGCAGTCTTATTCCATTCTTATTAATTTGTTTACAATTATTCTTAATTTTATTGGCACCGGTATAATAATAATATTTATATATAATGGTGTGTGTATGTATGTATGTATGTATGTATGTATGTATGTATGTATGTATGTATGTATGTATGTATGTATGTATGTATGTATGTATGTATGTATGTATGTATGTATATGTATATATGTATGTATGTATGTATGTATGTATGTATGTATGTATGTATGTATGTATGTATGTATGTATGTATGTATGTATGTATGTATGTATGTATGTATGTGTGTGTGTGTGTGTGTGTGTGTGTGTGTGTGTGTGTGTGTGTGTGTATGTATGTGTGTATATGTATATATATATGTATGTATGTGTATATATATATATATATATATATATATTATTTTGTATTGTTTTCAATGTACTTTACTCAAACCAGTGAATATCACTTATTATAAATGAGATCATTAACTATCAGCTCTTGGAATATCCAGGGACTTTACTCTTCACATTTTGGTTATAAAACAACAAATCCAGAATTTATTAAAAACATCAAAGGACAGGACATCATAATCCTACTGGAAACATGGTGTCGTGGAGACATAGATACTCAGTGTCCCTCAGGGTATAGAGAAAGTTTACTACCATCAATCAAACATAAAAATGTTAAACGGGGCCGAGACTCAGGTGGAATCATCATTTGGCATAAGCAGGACTTGGCACTGAATGAAATGAAAAAAGGTACCAGTCACATTTGGCTAAAACTTAACAAAGGTACAATCTATTGTGATAATGACGTGTACATATGTGCAGCTTATGCTCCTCCTTCAGATTCACCATATTATGATGATCAGTTTTTTGACAATCTCCAGACAGAAATCATTACATTTCAGGCAGAGGGTAAAGTGCTTCTTTGTGGAGATTTCAATGCAAGAACAGGTTCTGAGCCTGACTACACTGATGCGGGAGGTAACCACCACATATTTGGTCACCCCTCCTTGTACAGCAGCCCTATTATAAATAATAGAAACAGTCCTGACCAAATACTGAACAAAAATGGGAAGGAGTTAGTGCATCTCTGTCGAGCCTTAGGCCTGTACATGCTTAATGGTAGAATCAGAGGGGACTCTTTAGGTCAGTTTACTTACTGCTCAGCTCTTGGGACAAGTGTAGTCGATTATGCCATCACGGACATTGACCCCTCCTCCATTAGTGCATTCACTGTCAGACCACAGACACCATTGTCAGATCACAGTCAGATCAACGTGTTTTTGAAGAAATTAACCAGCAATATTCATTCAAAAAACTGCCCAATAAACTCTTCAACATAAACCAATCATACAGATGGGCTCCAAACAGTGCAGAGAGATTCATTGAAACATTGAACTCAAAAGAAATGATGAACTCTATACAGTTTTTCAATAACTCACAATACCAAAACAATAAAGATGGTGTCAATTCGGCTACTCTAAACATCAACTGCGTATTCCAAAAAGCAGCATCGAAAGCAAATTTGAGAAAACCAAAGAAATGCAACATCAGAAACAAAAAACAAAATGTTTCTGACAAATGGTTTGATAATGAATGTAAAACAATTAGAAAACACCTAAGACAAATGTCAAACAAAAAACATAAGCAGCAAAACAACCCAGAGCTACGATATGAATACTTTGAAACTCTGAAACAGTATAAACATACACTGAAACGCAAGAAACTAAATTATACCAACAAGACACTTGATGAAATTGAAAACGCAATTGACCAAAATCAGTTCTGGGACATGTGGAACAATTTAAGCACAACAAAGCCACAAGAATTAGCCATACAAGATGTAGGAATTTGGAAAACTTATTTTGATAATCTATACAAAAACATCCCACAAAAAGACTTAAAACAGAACCAATTAGAAATTTAAAAAAAATTGAACATCCTTGAATCAGTCATTAAAAATAACCAAAATCCATTAGATTACCCAATAACCCAACAAGAACTAAATGAAAAGCTCAAATCTATTAAATCAAAGAAGGCTTGTGGTCTAGACAACATCAGAAATGAAATGCTGAAAAACAGCACACCTGAGTTGCAAAATGCTGTGCTTAAATTGTTCAACATGGTTTTAACTTCTGGCTGCTTCCCTGATGTCTGGAACCAGGGGCTCATCTCCCCTATCCACAAAAGTGGAGACAAATCAGACCCCAATAATTACAGGGGAATTTGTGTAAACAGTAACTTGGGAAAGGTTTTCTGTAGCATTTTGAATTCAAGAATCCAAACCTTTCTTCAAGAAAAAAATGTAATAACTAAATGTCAAATTGGCTTTCTCCCTAACCATCGCACTACTGACCATATATACACCTTACACACACTAATTAATAAACACGTCCACCAAAAAAAAGAGGGCAAAATCTTTGCTTGCTTTATTGACTTTAAAAAAGCATTTGATTCTATTTGGCACGAAGGGCTATTCTACAAAATTCTACAAAGTGGGCTTGGTGGTAAGGTGTATGACTTAATAAAATGTATGTACACAGAAAACAAGTGTGCAATAAAAATCAAAAACCAAAGAACAGAATTCTTTTCACAATGTCGAGGTGTGAGACAAGGCTGTAGTTTGAGTCCAAATCTTTTCAACATTTATATCAATGAATTAGCAGACATGTTGGACAATTCTCCAGCCCCAGGACTCACACTATTTGACACAGAGGTGAAATACCTGCTATATGCTGATGACTTGGTACTTCTATCACCAACCAAAGAAGGTCTTCAACAGAACATTAATATTCTAGAGCAATATTGCCATAATTGGGCCCTGGCAGTAAATTTCCCAAAAACTAAAATCATGATTTTCCAAAAACAAAACAGATGTCAGAAACACAAATATAAATTCACCCTGAACAACACCATCATTGAACACACAAAAAATTACACCTACCTTGGTCTGACCATATCTGCATCGGGAAACTTTAATAGGGCAGTGAATGCACTCAAAGAAAAAGCCCGCAGAGCATTGTATGCAATAAAAATGAAATTATTCAAAATCAACATCCCAATTAGAATTTGGACCAAAATATTTGACAGTGTAATCCTACCAATAGCTCTTTACGGAAGTGAGGTTTGGGGGCCACTCAATAAACTGGACTTTAAAATGTGGGACAAACATCCAATTGAAACCCTACATGCAGAATTCTGTCGGAAAATCCTACAAGTCCAGAGAAATACACCAACTAATGCATGTAGGGCAGAATTGGGCCGCTTTCCAATAATAATGAAAATACAGAAAAGATCATTAAAATTTTGGCTACATCTAAATTCAAGTCCAAATTCGAGTCTGCAATTTAAAGCACTTCAAACCCAAGAACTGAGCCCAGAAACGAGCCCTCTCAGTCAGCTGGTGTTGGACCTAACCAACCAAGCTGACACCGGCACTGCTTCAAAAGAAAGAATTCCAATAAACAAAATCATGAACCAATCAAAGGACTCATATTTACAACATTGGAAAAACGAAACAAAATCCCAAAGCCGACTAAATTGCTATCTGACCCTAAACAGAGAATATGAATTGGCTGAATATCTCTACTCTGTCAGAGATTCGAAGCAGAGACAGATCCTTACCAAGTACAGGCTGAGTGACCACCGATTGGCAATAGAAACCGGCAGACATAAAAAGACATGGCTACCCAAAGAGGAGCGTGTATGTGGTCACTGCCTGACAGGGGACGTAGAAACAGAGATGCACTTTCTCCTTTACTGTGATAAATATTCCTCACCAAGAGATTCATTATTCACAGAAATGACTACATTTATTCCAAATTTTAACTTATTAAACCCAGAGGAAAAACTAAAAATACTCATGGGCGAAGGAGCAATGGCTCCTCTTGCAGCCAAATATGTATTTGCCTGCCATAGCCTGAGGGACACTGAATAATAACATCTGCATAGTAAGCAGTAACTTACTTATTATGACTGTTATTGTTATTACTGTTATTGTTATTAGTATTATTATTGTTGTTTATCATTCCAAATAGTAATGGTATGGGTGGTAATGGTAATGATAGCAGTTTAATGATAGTGGTGGTGGTAGTGGTGCATTACACCATACATTACATTCGACTATTGACTGTTACCATTTTATTGTTACTATTTTTTATATTTCATTTTGTATTATTATTTACTGCCATTCTATATTATTATTTGTCATTGTTTTAATTGTATTACAATGTATATTGTATACATTGTTGCTTTGGCAATATTGACACAATGTTTTTCATGCCAATAAAGCAGCTTGAATTTGAATTTGAATTTGAGAGAGAGAGAGAGAGAGAGAGAGAGCGAGAGAGCGAGAGCGAGAGAGAGAGAGCGAGAGAGAGAGAGAGAGAGAGAGAGAGAGAGAGAGAGAGAGAGAGAGAGAGTATTGTATTGTTTATTTCACTTTTGTATAATATCTACCTCACTTGCTTTGGCAATGTTAACACATGTTTCCCATGCCAATAAAGCCCCTTGAATTGAATTGAATTGAATTGAGAGAGAGAGAGAGAGAGAGAGAGAGAGAGAGAGAGAGAGAGAGAGAGAGAGAGAGAGAGAGAGAGAGAGAGAGAGAGCGAGAGAGCGAGAGAGAGAGAGAGAGAGAGAGAGAGAGCGAGCGAGAGAGCGAGAGAGCGAGAGAGCGAGAGAGAGAGAGAGAGAGTCGGGTCAGGGTGGGGCAGGTGGATCCAGCTTTCCAGGATGATGTCATAGGTCTCCCTGTATTGTGTGTTTGGAGGGATTAGTGTGCCGGGGCAGCTGGGGGATTCAGGACACATCAGCAGCTTTCAACCAACATGGCGAGCGGGGGCCATGTCCCCAGAGACCCATCATTACAGAAGAGAGAGGAGGGTTGGAGGGGTGGAGGGGGAAGGAGAGGCGAGGATGGAGGGATGATGACTATTATTCAAATAGGAGAGAAGGAGAGGTACAGTACAGGACTGCGACAGAGGTAGATACAGAGTGGGGTAGAGAGGGTAGAATAACACTATACCAGGGTAGAGTACTAGCCATTCACTATGGAACAGCGCACTTTTCAATTGTTGAATAGAAATTTCAGTTCAACTCCTCAGTTAAATTGAATTGGTACCAACCCTGCTGTTCTGCAGTTCTACTCTATTGTTAACACCCATTAATGCAGGACTTGAATGAACTGGAATTCTAATTGAGTCTACATCTTCTGTTCACCTTATACCTGACTGCTGTTCCTCTTTTCAGACAGACACAGAGAGAATTCCCCCTCTCCCCTCTGGCTGTATCTTTCAACAGGCTGAAACCCCCACAGAGGGAGGGCCGGACGGGGAAAAGAACAGCAATGTGTCTGTCCCAGTGTTGACATGGGTGCCTGGACTGCATGTGACACATGACACGCTCTCATTGAGCAACGGAAACATGACGTAAGGGTCACTGCCAGACAACGAAGAGACATAGAGAGAGAGAGAGAGAGAGAGAGAGAGAGAGAGAGAGAGAGAGAGAGAGAGAGAGAGAGAGAGAGAGAGAGAGAGAGAGAGAGAGAGAGAGAGAGAGAGAGAGAGAGATCACCCCAATCCACAAAAGTGGAGACAAATTTGACCCCAATAACTACCGTGGAATATGCGTCAACAGTAACCTTGGGAAAATCCTCTGCATTATCATTAACAGCAGACTCGTACATTTCCTCAATGAAAACAATGTACTGACCAAATGTCAAATTGGCTTTTTACCAAATTACCGTACAACAGACCATGTATTCACCCTACACACCCTAATTGACAACCAAACAAACCAAAACAAAGGCAAAGTCTTCTCATGCTTTGTTGATTTCAAAAAAGCCTTCGACTCAATTTGGCATGAGGGTCTGCTATACAAATTGATGGAAAGTGGTGTTGGGGGTAAAACATACGACATTATAAAATCCATGTACACAAACAACAAGTGTGCGGTTAAAATTGGCAAAAAACACACACATTTCTTCACACAGGGTCGTGGGGTGAGACAGGGATGCAGCTTAAGCCCCACCCTCTTCAACATATATATCAACGAATTGGCGCGGGCACTAGAACAGTCTGCAGCACCCGGTCTCACCCTACTAGAATCCGAAGTCAAATGTCTACTGTTTGCTGATGATCTGGTGCTTCTGTCACCAACCAAGGAGGGCCTACAGCAGCACCTAGATCTTCTGCACAGATTCTGTCAGACCTGGGCCCTGACAGTAAATCTCAGTAAGACCAAAATAATGGTGTTCCAAAAAAGGTCCAGTCACCAGGACCACAAATTCCATCTAGACACCGTTGCCCTAGAGCACACAAAAAACTATACATACCTCGGCCTAAACATCAGCACCACAGGTAACTTCCACAAAGCTGTGAACGATCTGAGAGACAAGGCAAGAAGGGCCTTCTATGCCATCAAAAGGAACATAAATTTCAACATACCAATTAGGATCTGGCTAAAAATACTTGAATCAGTCATAGAGCCCATTGCCCTTTATGGTTGTGAGGTCTGGGGTCCGCTCACCAACCAAGATTTCACAAAATGGGACAAACACCAAATTGAGACTCTGCATGCAGAATTCTGCAAAAATATCCTCCGTGTACAACGTAGAACACCAAATAATGCATGCAGAGCAGAATTAGGCCGATACCCACTAATTATCAAAATCCAGAAAAGAGCCGTTAAATTCTACAACCACCTAAAAGGAAGCGATTCCCAAACCTTCCATAACAAAGCCATCACCTACAGAGAGATGAACCTGGAGAAGAGTCCCCTAAGCAAGCTGGTCCTAGGGCTCTGTTCACAAACACAAACATACCCCACAGAGCCCCAGGACAACAGCACAATTAGACCCAACCAAATCATGAGAAAACAAAAAGAGAGAGAGAGAGAGAGAGAGAGAGAGAGCGAGAGAGAGAGAGAGAGCGAGAGAGAGAGAGAGAGAGAGAGAGAGAGAGAGAGAGAGAGAGAGAGAGAGAGAGAGAGAGAGAGAGAGAGAGAGAGAGAGACAGACAGACAGACAGACAGACAGACAGACAGACAGACAGACAGACAGACAGACAGACAGACAGACAGACAGACAGACAGACAGACAGACAGACAGACAGACAGACAGACAGACAGACAGACAGACAGACAGACACTATGAGAAATAGAGATTCCTCTTACCATCTAGGGACAACCTGCTTTGAACTTAATCTGTGAGGCCTATTCAATCAGAACTGGTGGGATTGAATGTACTGATTGAATAGCTAGAAACCTCATTCTGGGTTTCTGGCTATTTCAAAATGTGTTCATTTAGACATATCCTCCCAACCTCTTTACGTTTTAGTATTAAATAAAGCCATCTTTATTCAACCCATATTCAAGCATTTTATCACGGCTCTGTCCGTTATAAACTCTGTCAGTGGTAACCTCCACTCTCCTGTGTGTGTGTCTTCAGCTGTGTGTGTGTGTTCAGTTGAGATAATGACGGATGTGGCAACTCTAGACAGCAGGCTGAGCTGAGGCCACGCCCCAGGGCCCAACGCAATGCATGATGGGACTGATGGCTCGCGGCATGTTTGAGTCAATCCAGGTCACTGATGTCGAAAGCACAGAGTTGCCATGCCAATCAACACAACACTAATAACACTCTCAGATGGGAATTGTGGGGAAAGCTCAAGATACTGATGGTAAAAGTGGTCAGAGCGCCCAGACGGACTTAGAACTGGGTTGTTTCTGGCTTTTCCCAGTGTTTCTGTGGAGTTCATCCAGAAGGTGGGGAGACATTGGATACCTGGAAACAAACACATTTAAAAAATGTCTACTATGTCTTGTTATGTGTGTATCAGAGAGGGTGTGAGTGACTGTGGTCTGTCACACGTGGTTATTTATTCATTGTGTTAGCAGTGGAGTTCAAATGAGTGTACATCCATGCAGCAGATTTTACTGGTAGGCTGTTACTAAAATATCATGCACTAGGAGACTAGAGAAAGGATGTCAACAAGAGCTGTGTTTCACAAACCACATTTCAAACTGCTGGGTCGGTGCTTTCTGGTTGTTTTTAGAGAGCAGGAAGGCCTCAGTGTCAACGTTCTCTAGTCTACGTCTATGGTGTTTCCCAAACCACTTTTAAAAATACCTCCAGGCCGTTCCATGTATTTGATCTGTTCCAGTACAAGCACACCTCAGCTAATGTTTGATATTTAGCTGACTAGGTGTGCTTGTACTGCAATAGATCAAATATGTTGAACTGGCATAGGGTACTCGAGGAGAGGTTTGGGAAACACCATAGGAGTAGACGAGAGAACGTTGACACTGAGGCCTTCCTACTCTCTAAAAACAACCAGAAAGTGCCGAGCCAGCAGTTTTGAGGAACTGAGATTATGATGTGGAACTGTTTCTGTCACACAGCAGCAGTTTCCACACACTCATAACAACACTGAATGAGAATCACATTTTGGTAGCGTTCCACTCCTCAAGAGTCGCTCCAATTATAAATAACACCATTTTACATAAACACCTTTTATGAGGTCTAGTAAGTTCAAGGAGGGCTTGTTTTGATTAAAGTGATTTGCGTGTGTGTGTCCGTGCATGTGTGTGTGTGTAACCACGTTGAAAACTTCATAGTGAGTGAGAGACAAGTGATACTATCACAGGGTTCCACTTCCTCTCCACAGGACCATCTTCCTGTTGTGTTGCCATGGCGCTCCACACAAAGACAGACAAGTTATTCACCTCCAGGAAGCCATAAATAAGTGATTGGCAAGTGGCTTAATCAGCCCCCCCAGGTTGCCTGGCAATTCCACAGCCGACTATAAATAACTCATTACGCTAATTATCCCATGTGTGCGCAAACAACCAGGTTAGTGCAAACACACTCAAGCATGACTCTGGGTCTGCTATTGACGAGCCACATGGTCGCCTATCAAGCTAGCTAGCCCCTGCCAAGGCAATGGTGCAAAGCTGCGAGTTGTCACTGCTTCCTGCTAACTTTTGGTTCATTCCCTAATCAAAGCCAAAAGTGCCGCCTATCAAGCAAGCTGTCTCATGTCAAAGAGCTATGTCGCTAAGACCCTTTAAGGTACCAGGGCAATAGGACAAAGCAACAGTTTGTCACTGCTTCCTTTTGGTTTATTTAAAAAAGTCTTTGACCCAAAATGGCCACCTATCAAGCAACCTTCCTCCTTTCAGAGCACTGATGTTGCTAAGGTAATCCCCTGCCAGGGCAATGGTGCAAAGCAGCTAGTTTTTACTGCTTTCTGCTAGTTCATTAAAAACACTTTCAGCCAAAATGTCCGCCTTCAAGTTGGGCTCCTAATAATAAACTGTGCTGCTGCTGGGTGTGAGGGTGATCCGTTGTGACACGGGCCAATCAGGGCTCTATAAAGAGTGACAGGCATCCCGCGGAGAGTTTGACACCTATCAATACCGCTCTCTTCACTGTGATGAGAGAGCCTGCCTGCCCGGGAGCGACAAGGGATTACTGATGGCACTCGAGTGGAGGTTTGGAGAAAGAGACTCTCTCTGCTCTCAAGAGACGCAACTAAGATGTAGTACTTTCTTAATGAAAGCCAGTGTACCTTGACTTCTCCTCTTTACACTTTCCATCAATAGCACTCTAGCATCCATCCATCCATCCGTCTCTCCGTCCGTTCCGATGAGTGGTGCGTCTGAAAGTTCTTAATGACAGGAAGTGCTGACAGGAAACAAGGTTCAAGGGGAGCCGTGACGTCGGCGATGGGAGGGTGCAGTGTTTTAAGAGGACGCTGTCATGACACTGCTATTATTGTCTAGTTCCGCTATTGACCCAACAAAATGGACACAAACGCAGTGTAGGGAAACACAGAGCACAGCAGATATAAAGATGTCACACACGTAGTACCGTGAACTAATGGACGCAAGGGGAGTAAGACGTCGACTAATTGTGTCGGTGCATTTATCTAGAGCGTACACCCAAAGGAATGCTGCCACAACCAAATGAAAAGCAGTTCCTGGTAAAGAACCTTTTAGTGGCGCTTACAGTGGGAAAGTGGCTGTTCCTCCCGTTCCCTAGCATCCAGGAGAGTAGTGGGTGTTAGAGTACAGCTATTATGGATCACTAGCACTAATGCTAGCCCCTCCCTCCACGTTCCCTCCCCACTTATCATCCTCCCTCCCCGAAAACACTTCAAAAGAAAGACGAGACTATGTATAGGTCTGGAACTGCATCAATCAGTCCTCTTTGAGATAGGCCAACGAGTTGTATTCTGCTGTTTCTACGCCTCCAGGCAGGGAGTTTTAGGTTGTTTGTGGATAGGTTTGGCTTAATGAATCAAAGGTTGTACCAATGGGTAGGGGTACATCTACGGAATACATTGAGAGGTTTTAAGGATTTAAGAGGTTTTAATATTCTAGATCCATTAGGTGCTCAAATGTAATTGTTTAGGGGAAACAAGCAGATTTTCGCATAGGTAGTAGTGTATGTTGTCTTGAAGGGGTCACGTTTAGAAGCTATATTTATATTACTCTAAAAAAAACTATGAAAAAATTGTCTTGAGTTGAAACATCCGGATAAAAAGTAGTTTTAATAAAACCTGAAGTGTTTGAAGGATCCTTTACAATGATATTAAATAACTGTCAATTAACAGTGCCACAATATGCCTGTCTTGTTGAAAAACACATCGACTCGACCCTATCACGACCCAACAATTTACCCACTCATCTGGACCCAATCACAGCTCTGTATTATACTGGTATTGACAGACAGAAGGTACAGAGCCATACTGGTATTGACAGACAGAAGGTACAGAGTAATACTGGTACTGACAGACAAAAGGTACAGAGTCATACTGGTATTAACAGACAGAAGGCACAGAGTAATACTGGTACTGACAGACAAAAGGTACAGAGTTATACTGGTATTGACCGGCAGAAGATACAGAGTCAAACCACTCAATAATCACTTGGGTCTGTGCGACTGAGATGAAGCAGTCTACACTGGAGATCACATGGTTACATTCGCTGCGTCAGTCAACATGCTGTAACCCTTATAGAGGCACTCACACGTACATGGACACACGCAACACACACACAACACACACACAAAATGTACTGTCTGAAGGAAAGTATAGCTTTTGGCATGACATTTGTGCGTTGTGCAACATGATGAACCATGAATAATGTATCAACTCAAATACTACATACAGGATATGAGAAATATCAACGGTTAATCACTTGTCCAATCAGGCCCTCGTTTTGACAAGCCCATGGCATCCACTGGAAAAATCAAATGATGTCATACATTCATAGAAAATATAGCTTTATAAACTGTGTGATTCGAGCCCTGAATGCTGATTGGCTTACAGCTGTGGTATACCAGACCGTATACCATGGGTATGACAAAGCATTTATTTTTACTGCTTTAATTATGTTGGTAAGCAGTTTATAATAGCAATAACGTACCTCTGAGTTTTGTGGTATATGGCCAATATACCACGGCTAAGAGCTGTATCCAGGCACTCCACGTTGCGTCGTGCTTTAGAACTTAGCCGTGGTATATTGGCCATATACCACACCCCCTCGTGCCATATTGCTTAATTCTATCACAGGAAGCTGTTGAGGGGAGAACAGCTCATAATAATGGCCAGAACAGAGCAAATGAAATGGCATCAAGCACATGGAAACCATGGAAACCATTTGATTGATGTATTCGATACCATTCCACTGATTCAGCTCCAGTCATTACCACGAGCCCGTTCTCCCAAATAAAGGTGCCACCAACCTCCTGTGATTTTTATATAGCAAATTAAACATAATAATACCATTTGATTTGATTTGAAAATAAGCCATTTAGTTGACGCTTTTATCCAAAGCCACGTATAGTCATGCCTGCATAGATTTTACATATGGGTGACCCACAATCCTGGTGGTGCAAGCTCCATGCCACCTGAGTCATACAGGACCACAGACAGTCCAATTGATGTTGAGAAACGATGAACTTAGAAACCATCCAATAGTATGCCTCATTCAACTGATGGATTTCTGTGCAGATGATTTCTATACATACTGTATCATTAGTATACAGTAGCACTTTTTATAAACATGACTGCCGTATCATTCAATTTATATGGTAAAGACACCATTGAATAGTAAATATGCACATATGTAGAAATTCTATGGAAAGATAGTCATTGGCAAATAACTCTATAAAAAATGTGTATCACCTTAAAGGAATGCAGTCTTCCTGTAACCTTTCCTTGGCTAATTGAAGAGGTTAAAAAGTTCGGTCTCCATTTTAGGACATCCTCTGAGACGGAGGCTGTCCTACAAATGTAGGATCTTAATTTGATCACCCTGCTGCAGGAGAACTTTCCTGAAATGCAGGAAATGTCAAACTTGTAGTGTATTTGAGATTTAAAAAGGCTTATAAAGTTAGTAATTTCCACTTTGAAATTTCATTCTTGATTTTCCACTACGAAAAATGTATCAACCCCTAGGAAAATGTCCATTAACTATAATCCACATAATAAGTCAAATGTCCTCTTGCTGCAGGATTATTTTCCTGCTGTAGCAAACTGGCTCAAATTAAGATCCTACATCTGTAATATGGACACAGTATGCTCAACATCACATCCCATTAGGATGCATGAAGGGGTATTATAACTGTTGTTGTTTTATATCGCTGTGCAAATGAGCATTGATTTTCAATACAGTAACACTAATTTAAACGGGGCTCATTCCAACACTTTCCCCATTTCATTGGCGATCACAAAAGCTTTGGCTAGCGTCACAATCACCGTTACAAGTTCTTGCGTTTTGTGCGGTCTTGATGGATCTTTTTTTTTACAAATAGGCTACAAGCTTTTCGGGAAATGTAATATCTTTACGTTCTTTCACATGGAGGTAAACGAGGGCCTCGTTCCCCATTTCTTCTTAATTAACAAACAAACACTAAACGAGAGTCATCGGCATGACAACGGCCTTAGTATTCTAATTTATACAAGACATCCGTCATAGGTGCTGTGCAGTGACGTTATATTGCCAGTGTCCCAAATTACACCCTATTCCCAATGTAGTGCACTACTTTTGACCAGGGCCTATTGGGCTTTGGTCAAAAGTAGTGCACTATACATGTATAGGGAATAGGGTGCCATTTGGGATGCACACGTAGCTTCCCTCTGCCCTATTTTGGCAGGTTTCTAAATGACCCCAGGTGTATTTGGATGAGATGAATAAAACAGAATGGCACACAGCCCACCAGAGAAATATCAATGTAGTCTTATTAATAGCCAAGGCAAGTGGACGAATAATTATCCAACCATACCGGATGACTTTATTACACCAAGCTGGCAGTAAACATACCACAAACATCACACAACTTATGAATAAACATCATATTCATAGCCAGGGTTACCAATCGTTGTGACTGTGTGGTTTGTTAAATATAGCTCCTAAATACTATTGTAGACTGAAAGAATTAAAGGGAGAATTCAACGGTCAGCACGAACATTAACTGTATCTTAAACGTGCTCTTCTTGGAGGTATAGCCCAGTCATGACCATAAAAGCAGTTTCTCGCAAAGTTGCACAAATATTTCCATTTGATGTTTATCAAAGGGAGTACAAAAAAGCTGGGGGTTCGGGCGGTTGGATGAGAAACCAAAACCAAGCGTAGGGATTTCCTCTGCTCTTGCCAAATATGGTCTCGGTGCTATAAATAAGCATTTTCCACCCCTTGGTGAGCTTGTGCCACCAGTCAGTAGTTTTGGGCAGAGGGTCCCAGTTCAGTCGGAGGGTCTATCAAAAACATATCTCCCTGGGGGGGGGGGGGGGGGGGGGTATTTTTGGCCAGTCACTGACCTTAGCCTTAATCTCCCAGCATGCATTAGGATCCTCCACCGTGAAGCCGACCACGTTCGCCATCTGGCACCACCACTGCCTTCCCAGGGTGCACAGCAGTACACACACAAAGCACCATGGGAGCAAGGAGGAGGATGCAGAGGAGGGAAACAAAGAGCGGTGGGCTTTGATGGAGGGGGGATGGAGCTAGAGAAGGAGGAGGAGGGGCAGGATTGGGAGGAGGAGGAGGAGGAGCAGGCTGGGGAGGAGGGGGATGAGGGGGAGGGGAGGAGGGGGGTGGCGGAAGAGAAGGGGCAGAGGAGGAGGAAGTTTGAGGGGGGATGGGGGTGGAGGAGGAGGAGGAATGGGGGAGGAGGGGGAGGATGAGGGAACGGGGGAGGATGGGTACATGTCCCAAAAAGGACTGCCTCTTTGGAAGACAAGAGAAAACAGTCATCAAAAGGTAATAGGCTCCTTCATGACAGGAGAGATAGCTGGTTATAGCTTTCATCTGGTCAATGTTATACATATTTGAAGTGACAACTTATCTAATCTCCTTTAGATATTATGAAGACAGAAGAGAACGGGGGTCTTGCTGTCAGCAGTGTAATCCAAAGGGTTTTTTGCAATTTTGTGTTTTTCCAAAATAAAACAATGAAAAACCCTGTTTCCATCAACACTGAATTCTCTCTGTGTATGTATGGTGTGTGCTCTTCTATCTTCAAACCAGGTGGGAAAAGGCTGTGTGTGTGTGTGTGTGTGTGTGTGTGTGTGTGTGTGTGTGTGTTAGTGAGCATGTGAGTGTGTGTATGTGTGTATGTGTATATCTCACATAACATTTGGGGTTAAAGTTAATGCTTGGAAACCTCAAACACCAGGAAACAACCAGAATAATACCAACACACTTCGCCAGACAGTGTTTCATCGCCTGATATGTTTCACACTATTCTTCTTCCTCCTATTCCCTGCCAGTAAAGGCATCACAGAGGATCATCTTTTTAGACAGACCCATTTTCAACAAGATTCGCCCAATATAGCCCAGCATTGTATCAATTTACCTCAGATGGAGGACGTCTTTTCTTAGTCACAGTTTGACAAGCCGTCAGACACCTGGCTAGGTGCTGCACCACAGATATGTAGAGAGGGAAGAGGGGATGGAGAAAGCAAGGGAACAATGAGAAGAGGCACATACCCATGCAAACACACGGGCTCTCCACTTAACACACGGGCTCTCCACTTAACACACGGGCTCTCCACTTAACACACGGGCTCTCCACTTAACACACGGGCTCTCCACTTACAGTTTTTTTTGATTGCTTAAGCACGATTTTCAAAACAGGGCCCGTGTTTTCAAAACACTACACACAATTAGCACAACCAATTAGCAAAACACTACAGATCCTTTGCAAAATTAAACACTCTTGTAAAAACTATACACTTCTTTTTAAAAACCACACTTTGTTACCATTTGAAACACACACGTTTCACATTACTATACTCTGTTTGCACGAGTTACACTCTGCTGTGATAAACCTAAAACACTTTTAGCACTTCTACTTCCCTATGATTAGAGTAGGCTACTATCAACAAAGTACAAATATAATGTAAATTCACCAAACACTACACAAGACCAATGTTGCAGACTGAAGAAACTCATTTATTTCTCAACACGGCCAAAATGTTGACATGGAGATTCATAATACTGTAACCAAACGTCACTTTACGTATTGTAAGTTAAAAAATATATAAAAAAAATAACTAGACATTGTCTCTTCGCCTAGCTGGATCTGGCCAGAGAATTTCATCAACATCGCAGGCAATGTTGTCCATTAGCAAGACACCTTGGAAAGAAACGTCTTGAATGACGAATCCATCCTTGCATTGCTGCTACCTCCATCTGGTCACAGGCCTCCTCCATGGCTTGGATGAGGGGTACCTCAGCCTGGAGACGGAGATCATATACCTTCCACCGCCATGACGAGAAAAGCTCTTCTATAGGGTTGAGGAATGGAGAGTATGGTGGAAGATATAGGACGGTGAAATGTGGATGTTGCTGAAACCAGTTCTGAACCAGAGCAGAGCGGTGGAAAGACACATTGTCCCAGACAACAATGTATTGCATATGATCGATTTGATTTGCTGCTGTTATGTTGTGCAATTGGTCCAAGAATGTAAGTATGAGTGCTGTGTTGTAAGGGCCCATATGGGCATGGCGGTGGAGGACCCCATTCTGTGTAATGGCTGCACAGAGTGTTATATTACCCCCACGTTGCCCTGGGACATTGACTATAGCCCTGTGGCCAATGATGTTTCTTCCCCTCCTTCGTGTTCTCGTCAGGTTGAACCCAGCCTCATCTACGTAAATGAACTCATGCTGGATCTCCTCTCCATCCATTCCTAAAACTCTCTGAAAAACAGTGTCAGGCAAAATTGTGTAGTTCAGTGTAGATCTAGTATACATATTACAGTACAGTAAAAGATTATGAGACAGTATGCAAGATCACACTGCTAAAGTGAATACATACCTCTGCATAATCATGCCGCAGTCGTTTCACCCTTTCGGAATTGCGCTCAAAAGGCACTCGATAAATTTGCTTCATTTGAATATGTTTTTTTTTAGGATGCGTGCCAGTGTTGATGTTGAGACCTGATGGATATCGTTGAAAATGGCGTGGTTATTGACAATGTTAGCTTGGAGATACTTGAGTGTTATAGCATTGTTGGCCAAAACCATGTTTACTATCTCCCTCTCTTGCTGTTCTGTGAACATAGGAGTACAGAGTGAACAATAGTACAGTAATTTCACAGGAAAAGGTAACAGAAGTGCTGATAGTGCATAGAATACAGTACTGTAAGCAGTTACTGAAACCGTGCAGATGTTTTTGATATGATGATATTTTTACAATACCTATTTTCCAGTCGAAATGTTCTCATCACACTTGCCACTGTATATCGGCTTAGATTTGGCTGTACTCGCAGTCCAGCCTCCCTCAGCGTCAGGCCGTGGTTGACAACGTGGTCAACCAGTGTTGCACGGATCTCATTTGTCAGATTCGGTCCTCTTTGAGCACCTTCTTGTCTTCCTCTTCCTCCCCTTCCTCCTCGTCGTCCTTCTCGTCGTCCTCCTCCTCGTCTTACTCTTTCTCTGACTCTTTCCATTGTGCTTGAAGACCGATGAACTCACCTGCTGCTTTTTATAGTGCTTATACACCTGATTGGTGTGTCTACAATTAAGCAAACGAGTGTTTGCACACCTGATGACTGTGTTGAACCAATTGGTTGGACGGTGTGGTAATTTGACAGTCAGTGCTTTGGTATTGCAAGGACGTGACTTCATGATAGATTTTTGTGTGTAATGTATGTTAAGTGTGTTTAGTGTTTTGCAAATCACTGTGTGTAGAGTTTTGCAACAATTGTGAGGTTGACAAAGTGCTTATAGTTGTGCAAATATGGGCTGATGTTTTGCTTCTTGAGTGTAAGGTTTTGCTAATAGTGTACTACTTTTAATTTTAGTGTGTAAGCAATCCAAAAAAAATTGTAACACACACAATGAATGCCGATAATAACAGCTAACAGGGATTAGGCTAGAGAAATAAGTGAAACATCATAAAGCCATGGAGCACACACAGGCATTAAATTGATGTGATCAGCAATCACACATTATTAGAAGTCACACACACACACACACACACACACACACACACACACACACACACACACACACACACACACACACACACACACACACACACACACACACACACACACACACACACACACACACACACACACACACACACACTTTAAGGCTTGACTCAACAGCCACTTGCATACCAGCATACCAGCTGTTGAGTCGAGCCTTAAAGTGTGTGTGTGTGTGTGTGTGTGTGTGTGTGTGTGTGTGTGTGTGTGTGTGTGTGTGTGTGTGTGTGTGTGTGTGTGTGTGTGTGTGTGTGTGTGTGTGTGTGTGTGTGTGTGTGTGTGTGTGTGTGTGTGTGTGTGTGTGTGTGTGTGTGTGTGTGTGTGTGTGTGTGTGTGTGTGTGTGTGTGTGTGAGTGACTTCTAATAATGTGTGATTGCTGATTACATCAATTTAATGCCTGGAACATGACTTCAATCAAAACACAAAATACTAATGCAGTGTACAGATGGTTGATCTGGAATGATTTCCTTGCCAAACGTCCATCTATTTGTCTGTAAAATGCATTATGCGAGAAATGGTGGTGGAATCGCTTGTATGCGCAATTACTGATATAATAACCATCATGTCGAAGTAAACTTGGAGTCACAGGATGATATGTTGTGTGCTCCTCCCACTACGACTCGGGAAACCATACAGTTTATTAGGCTACAGATTAAATAAATGATGATGAACGTCACAGGGTGGTGAAAGTGCACGGTGATGAGCTGGATGATCCTTTCCAATACAGTTTTTTGCAATTGCTTACACACTTGTTTTGCGAAATTTGGCTCATTGTGTCAAAACTCAACACACAAGCTAAATAAGACACAACACTTGAAGATTAACACACTGTATCACTTCTATGTCAAAATGAAACTCTGCAATCAAAACCTAACAATCCTTTTTCAAAATGGCATTTTTGCAACAAAATGATACACACATGCCCCATTTGAATTACTCTTTCAAAGCAGCAACAACACACTGCTGTCTTTAGTACCTTTTTCATTTTCTCATACAGGATTCTGTGAAAGATTGTTCTAGTAGGGTACATCTACTCACATTTCAATGAACAGAAAAATAGAAAGGCTTCATAAAAAAATATATACAGCTTATTTTTTTGCCATTGCAGGTTTTTACAACTACAAAAATGTTAATAAAAGTAGAATTACAGAACAGTAATCAATACAATATGTTACTAAACTCATGGGAAAAAAAATAATTACAGTAAAATGACAAAAAATAGTATTGTAAGGGATGGGGTGGATGGTTTATGGATCCCGCCTTCTGTTAGGGTCTGGCCACATCACCTCATCCACATGACAAGCAATGTCATCCCTGGCTAGGCAACAGGGAAAATATCGCCTTGTATCCAACCCTGGACTGACCCCACCTCAGTGTCTCCGCATGCCTCTTCCATTGCTTGCAGAAAAGGCAGGCGGGAATGTGGTTGGCGGTCATACACTTTCCAACGCCAAGCCGAAAATAATTCCTCAATCGGATTGAGAAATGGGGAGTAAGGGGGCAAGTATACAACTGTGACGTTATTGTGGTTGGTGAACCAGTCCCTGACCAGAGCAGCCCGTTGGAAACCAACATTATCCCAGATGACCACAAACCTGTGCTGCTCTGGTCCGTCCTGTACAGCTGCATTATGTAGTGCTTCCAGAAATATGATCATGTGTTCAGTATTGTAGGGACCCAGGGTGGCATGGTGATGGAGAACTCCCTGCAGACTAATGGTGGCACACAAGGGGATATTTCTCCCGTGCTGCCCAAGGACATTCACAACGGCTCTTTGTCCTATAACATGTCGGCCCTGACGCCTGGTTTTAGCCAGATTGAATCCAGCTTCATCAATGAAAATTAACTCATGAGGCTGTCCAGCTGCATCAAAGTCCAGGACTCTCTGTAACAGAAAATGCATACAGTGTACGTGAATATGTGTAACTCAAAACACAGGACTACAATGTCTACATTTTCACACAAGGATGGGGGTGGGGGGTGGGTTGGGTCAGACACATTCAGTCAAAAATAGAAGCTATAGGCAAGGCAGGTGCCCCCACAGACAACCCCCCCCACCCCACCCCCAGAATGGTGGCACCTGCCTAGGTCACATACTGCTTGTCTGAATGTATCTATGCAGTGCCAATAGGACACAATCTACTGCCATTACTGTATTACAGTATACTACAGTGACACTTACTTGCACGTAGTCATAGCGAAGGTCTTTGACTCTAACGCTGTTCCTCTCAAATAGAACCCTGTACAGCTGCTTCATCGTAAGTTGGTGTTGACGCAAGATGCAGCAGAGTGTCAACATACTGACACGGTTGATATTATGGAATGTTATGTGATCTGCAATGATTGGCTCTCGTAGTTGATGTAGGCGGATGGTGTTGTTTGCCAACACTAGGTTGATAATGGCCAGTTCCTGTTCATGGTGAACAGACGTTTCCTTCCACCCTCAGGAGGTCATCTGTCAGTTCTGTAGAAAATGCAAGAATATGATGTCATTGGTTCGGTTCTTTTTTACATACTGTACTGTCAACCTGTACACAGTAACATCAATACACCACTATACCTATTTTTTTGTTCACTGAGGAGCATAGACTTAATATTGTAGGACTACATTGTATTGTACTGTGATGCAGAATGATGTGCAACAACTACATAGGTATAGTCTAATGTAGAAAGTTGAAGACATACAGTTGAAGTCGGAAGTTTACATACACGTTAACCAAATACATTTAAAATCAGTTTTTCCCAATTCCTGACATTTAATCCTAGTAAAAATTCCCTGTCTTAGGCCAGTTAGGATCACCACTTTATTTTAAGAACGTAAAATGTCAGAATAATAGTAGAGAGAATTATTTATTTCAGCTTTCATTTCTTTCATCACATTCCCTGTGGGTCAGAAGTTTACATACACTCAATTAGTATTTGGTAGCATTGCCTTTCAATTGTTTAACTTGGGTCAAAGGTTTCGGGTGGCCTTCCACAAGCTTCCCACAATAAGTTGGGTGAATTTTGGCCCATTCCTCCTGACAGAGCTGGTGTAACTGAGTCAGGTTTGTAGGCCTGCTTGCTCGCACACGCTTTTTCAGTTCTTCCCACAAATGTTCTATGGGATTGAGGTCAGGGCTTTGTGATGGCCACTCCAATACCTTGACTTTGTTGTCCTTAAGCCATTTTGCCACAACTTTGGAAGTATGCTTGGGGTCAATGTCCATTTGGAAGACCCATTTGTGATCAAGCTTTAACTTCCTGACTGATATCTTGAGATGTTGCTTCAATATATCCACATAATTTTCCTGCCTCATGATGCCATCTATTTTGTGAAGTTCACCAGTCTCTCCTGCAGCAAAGCACTCCCACAACATGATGCTGCCGCCCCCGTGCTTCACGGTTGGGATGGTGTTCTTCGGCTTGCAAGCCTCCCCCTTTTTCCTCCAAACATAATGATGGTCATTATGGCCATACAGTTCTATTTTTGTTTCATCAGACCAGAGGACATCGCTCCAAAAAGTACAATCTTTGTCCCCATGTGCAGTTGCAAACCGTAGTCTGGCTTTTTTTTTTTTTTTTGGCGGTGTTGGAGCAGTGGCTTCTTCCTTGCTGAGCGGCCTTTCAGGTTATGTCGATATAGGACTCGTTTTACTGTGGATATGGATACTTTTGTACCTGTTTCCTATAGCATCTTCACAAGGGCCTTTGCTGTTGTTCTGGGATTGATTTGCACTTTTCGCACCAAAGTACGTTCATCTCTAGGAGACAGAACGCGTCTCCTTCCTGAGCGGTATGACGGCTGCGTGGTCCCATGGTGTTTATACTTGCATACTATTGTTTGTACAGATGAACGTGGTTTGTACATTTCTCCCAAGGATGAACCAGACTTCTGGAGGTCTACAATTATTTTTCTGAGGTCTTGGTTGATTTCTTTTGATTTTCCCATGATGTCAAGCAAAGAGGCTCTGAGTTTGAAGGTAGGCCTTGAAATACATCCACAGGTACACCTCCAATTGACTCAAATGATGTCAATTAGCCCATCAGAAGCTTCTAAAGCCATGACATAATTTTCTGGAATTTTCCAAGCTGTTTAAAGACTTAGTGTTTGTAAACTTCTGACCCACTGGAATTGTGATACAGTGAATTATAAGTGAAATAATCTGTCTGTAAACAATTGTTGGAAAAATTACTTGTGTCATGCACAAAGTAGATGTCCTACCCGAAATGCCAAAACAATAGGAGTGGTTGAAAAACAAGTTTTAATGACTCCAACCTAAGTGTCTGTAAACTTCCGACTTCAACTGTACCTGTTCTCCAGTCTAAATGTCCGTATTGCGACTCCGTGTTGCGACTCAGGTTGGGCTGGACTCAGGTTGGGCTGGACAGGTTGGGCTGGACTCTCTGCCCAGCCTCCCTCATCGTCAGGCCATGATTTATGACATGGTCCACCAAAGTGGCCCTAATGTTGTCGGAAACATGTCTCTGTCTATTGCCTGGTCCCGTTCTATGTTCTTGTCCTCCTCCTCCTCCTCCTCCCTCTCTTCCTCTTCCTCTCTCTCAGTGCCTCCATGTTTGCAAAGTTCTCACAAAAGAGGTGATCTTACCTGAGGTCTACTTGTAGTGCTGAGGCTCAGACTAACTGGTGTCATATGACTGTAGAAGTGTTTCATGTGTATGTGGGTGTTGCCAATTTCAGCTATGTTTTGCATTTTGAATAGAAGTCTTTTCCCAATGATTGCAAGAGATTTCATTCTTGAACGAAGTGTCTAATGTAAGAAACAGTGTGTAGTGTTTTGCAAGTGTGTTGCAAGTAAAGTGCAAAGCAGAAAATGTGTTTGTACTTTTGGTATCTTTGTTAAAGGCATGGTTACAAAAGTTAAGGCTTTGATGCTTTTGTCTAAGCATTCACTTTCAGTGTGTAAGCAATCGGCAAAAACTGTAAATATCGAGGGTCTAATTTTGGTGACATGATGACCGAAAGCTTAGCTGCCATTTGACAATAATAAATCATATTTGGTCCATAATAATGCCATCATGTAGGCTATAATCTCACTGTATCTGTGAGCTGTTGGCTAGAGTGCAGGTACCAAGACCAGAATGGGCACATTAGTAATTTTAGTGACAAAACCATCAGCAGAGTTGAAAATGCAGTGGGAAACCAACTGAACTTGTCTTTTTTAGGCTGTATATGAGATTATCCCAACAGAAGTACTTTTTATATGCACGCACAGCCTGTGATGGACAACAAGTCAATTTGACGGAAACACATCTATGGTGAGAAAATTAGCATAGTGTTTTTATGCAGATTTAGAATATTCGCATTAAAATGTATCCCCAATAGGATGGAAACCTAGCTTGTTAAAGGCAATGACAAACGTAAGTCTATAGGAAAAAACACTTGGACAATGGTAAATAATGTATTGTGTCATGTTGGAGTCAAATAAGAATAGAATTGTCACGAATCCCGTTTCCTGAGTCTGTTTTTGCCTGTGTTCTGTCCTGGAGTGTTTTTCCGGTGTCCTGGAACGCACCCTGTCTGGTTGCCGGACGACGTAGCTAGTTGGGAGATCTCTGATTACCCGCACCTGTATCCCATCAGCTATCTGCACACCTGGTCCTGATCATCATCCCTCCACTTCATAAGCTCTGACCTGACATCCATTCCCTGCCGGATCGTTAGCCATGAACAGTATGTTGTGCCAGCGTATCAGCCTCCAGTTTGATAGAGTTTGTTTTGTTGTTTTGTACGTCTTGCTTGCCTTGAACTCACCTCCGTTTTTTCTGTCTACAGTCATTCACCCGGAACACTCATCTCATCCCTACCTGGTCGTCCGTGACTTCAGTTACTTCCTTGGATCTGCCAATTCAATCCCATCAACTCACCTCCGCTGCCTGCTCCGCCACTTGGATTTTTCTATCACTACATTTAAATTTGTAAATAAATACTCACCTTCGTCTTACTCTCCTTGTCCTGGTCTGCTTCTGGGTTCTACTTTAGAAAACCGTGACAAGAATATGTTTCTAAACACTTCTACATTAACGTGGGTGCAACCATAATTATGGATAGTCCTGAATGAACGGTGAATAATGATGTGAGAAATATCAATATTATGCATCTGTAACTTTCTCACTCATCATTAGCCACAATTCATACATTATTTACTATTAATTTCTATTGGGCACAAAATAATCTTAAACACAACCAAAACAAACAGCAAATGCATCTAACGTGCTCGGAATATGGGATCAAATACTACATTTTTTACTACTTTAACACACAAATTGGTGAATTTGTCCCAATTCTTTTGGACCCATAAAATGGGGGGACAATGTACAAAAAGTGCTGTAATTTCTAAACGGTTCCCTCAAATTAAAGCTGACAGTCTGCACCTTAATTAACCTCATAGTGATTGTAGTACAAAGAAAAAAATTTAAAAAATGAGTCACTGTCCCAATACTTTTGGAGCTCACTGTACGTGGTAAAACTCCTTGACTGATCTTCAGGTTCAAGTCTTGAAATGATATCACACAGCAGTCAAATGTACTACACAAGCTGTATTCCTCCATTAATTATAATCCACATAATTATTTTCCTTCTGTAGCAACTGGCTCAAATGAAGATCCTACATCTGTAGAAGGAAACAACCTGAGAAATGGAGACTATATATGGCTGGCAGGTTTATTATGCAGGTACTAGGCTATACATAAGTGATTATGCAATACACTCACCCTCTCACACAGACATGTACACACCTTGACACATGGGCCTACAAGCATTCAGCCCAGTATCTCTGGCAGTCTTGAATAGGAGCAACATTAACTAGATTGAAGGTCTCTCCCTCTGGCTAAATGACATCGTCCATTGGAAAACTGAAGCCTTCCATATCAGCAAACAGATTGGAATACATGACCACAGCCTAGCATAGCACAGCTAGCATTACACAAGTCTTACCACACCGCATACAGCCTATCATAGCACAGCTAACATTACACAAGCCATACCACACTACATACAGCCTATCATAGCACAGCTAGCATTACACATGCCTTACCACACCACATAAAGAGTAGCAAAGCACAGCTAGCATTACACAAGCCTTACCACACTACATACAGCCTACCATAGCACAACTAACATTAGACAAGCCTTACCACACTACATACATCCTACCATAGCACAGCTAACATTACACAAGCTTTACCACACCGCATAAAGCCTGGCATAGCACAGCTAGCATTACACAAGCCTTACCACACTACATACAGCCTAGCATAGCACACAGCTAGCGTTACACAAGCCTTTATTATTTTGTGTATCTTGCATTTTACTAGGCCATTAGCTATCTTTTAATTCCCGCTTAATGTTTTTACCTGTTTTTTAAGTATTTTTTTAATGGTTGCTCACAATGTAAAGCACTTTGTAATTTCTGTCTGTAAATGAACATCGCTCTACTTACTATTAGTGTAATTATTATTGTTATTATCATTATTAGCATAGCATAGCTAGCATTACACTAACCTAGCACAGGAGTTCCTCTTCTTAATAGGAAAGGCGAAGAGGAAAGCGATCTCACCACAGCAGGCACTGCTGCCAGTTACTGGCGCCCTGAGGGCTACGTTACATCACTACCTGTCGCTGTGCCACCACGGCTCATCCTGCTGATATTAACAAGTGTTAATGTGTTGCAATGGCCTGGTATCGCTGTTGGGACATATGTACCCTGCCTCCCTGCCTTTCTGCTTGCCTGCCCCACTGCCAACCACACACACACGCACGTGCACAGGTGCACACACACACACACAAAAACACGCCTGTCGTGCCCTGAGTTAAACTGTTAGTGCTGACAGAGTGGAATGCCAGGGTCTGTGGCCATCAGGGAGAGAGAGCGCGAGAGAGGCAGAGAGACAGAGTGGGAGAGGGACAGGGGGAGCAAGAGGGAGAGAGACAGAGGGGGGGGAGAGGGGGGAAGGGAGGGAGAGAGAGAGAGAGAGAGAGAGAGAGAGGCAGAAAGACAGAGTGGGAGAGGGACAGGGGGAGCAAGAGGGAGAGGGAGAGAGACAGAGAGGGGGGAGAGGGAGGGAGAGAGACAGAGAACGGGAGATGAGGAGGGGGAGGGAGAGAGACAGAGAGAGGGAGAGAGTGGAGAGGGGGGAAGGGAGGGAGAGAGAGCGCGAGAGAGAGAGGGAGAGAGAGAGAGACAGAGAGAGAGCGTGGAAAGGCAGAGGGAGAGACAGAGAGACAGAGAGACAGGGGGAAGGAGAGGGAGGTGGGAGGGGAGGAGAGGAGAGGGAGAGGGAGAGAGGGGGAGGGAGAGAGACAGAGACAGTGAGAGGGAGAGCGAGGGGGAGGGGAGAGGAGGAGAAGAGAAGAGGGAGAGAGGGGGAGGGAGAGGGAGAGCCGGGGGGGGGGGGGGGGGGGGGCATGTAAAGGGAGAGGGAGAAAGACTGGAAACAAGCGCCCATAGAGGGTGGTAATAACACACACACACACACACACACACACACACACACACACACACACACACACACACACACACACACACACACACACACACACACACACACACACACACACACACACACACACACATACAACGTGTCTCCCTACACACACCCATCTCTTGGGACAGCTCCAGCCATTCCAGTTATTCCAAATGATCCCAAGAACCCTCCCCTTCCTATCCATCCTCTCCATCCTCCCACCACAGACAGTGATGGTTATTTTAATTGCCACCACAGGCAGCTTTGACTTCATGAGCATGATCTAACAGCTATCGCCGCTAATGACTATAATACCAAGGAGACAATGGGGCGAGCGAAGGGGGGGCTGACACTACTGTAATGGTTGTGTGTCTACATGGAGCACCACAGTGACAACACAGTGCCATTCAACATGTAGAGCAATGGGCCACAGCTGCTAGCCTGCTGCTGCTAACTATTTAGGAGCTAGCATGCTAACAAAGTAAAGAATCAAGTCACAACTGAATAAACCACAAAGTACCTATGCTGTCAATGGTTCTGAGAAGCGTACAGCTTTAGCTTCCTCTGGGTGATAACTCAACAAGCTTTAAAGAAACCAAACAAATACTAGCTGCAACATAATAATATATGTAATCTCCTTCTAAATGGTGCGAAGCCCCTTGAGAAACTTAATGACTAAGGGGAGAGAGAGCAGTGGTGCTTGGAATGACTTCTTCACACACATTAGTGTGATGGCGCTGGCTGTAAGAGTTGCAGCAGAGTGTTGATGTGTTATGACCCCCCCACTCCTCCACACACCCAGGTCCAAAGAGGTCATATGGAGTTCAATTGCAAGATAAACAGTCGTGAAGAGGGCACGACAAAACCTATTCCCTTTCAGGAGACTGAAAAGATTTGGCATGGGTCCTCAGATCCTCAAAAGGTTCTACAGCTGCACCATCGAGAGCATCCTGACTGGTTGCATCACTGCCTGGTATGGCAACTGCTCTGCCTCCGACAGCAAGGCACTACGGAGGGTAGTGCGTACAGCCCAGTACATCAACGGGGCCAAGCTTCCTGCCATTGTCACGTTCTGACCTTAGTTCCTTTTTTATGTCTTTATTTTAGTTTGGTCAGGGCGTGAGTTGGGGTGGGCATTCTATGTTTTGTAGTCTAGGTTTTGTATTTCTGTGTTTGGCCTGGTATGGTTCTCAATCAGAGGCAGCTGTCGATCGTTGTCTCTGATTGAGAATCATACTTAGGTAGCCTGTTTCCCACTATGGGTTGTGGGTAGTTGTTTTCTGTGTCTGTGTTTTTCCATACAGAACTGTTTCAGTCTCGTTCATTCTCTTTTGTTGTTTTGTCATTCAGTGTTCAGTTGGCTTTCATTAAAATGGACACTTACCACGCTGCACATTGGTCCGATCTTTCATACTCGTCATCAGACGAGGACGAGTACCGTTACAGCCATCCAGGACCTCTATACCGGGCGGTGTCAGAGGAAGGCCCTAAAAATTGTCAAAGACTCCAGCCACCCTAGTCATAGACTAGGGTGAGTCATAATCACCCCATAAGGCTACCAAAATAGACATTGACATTTGGGGGGACTGATTTGTTATGGGGTTGCCTAACTCTCCCCCGGGCCCCTGTAATCTGAACCACTACCAATTGTGTAGCACCCACCTGGGTGATGCCAGGCGGCCATTTTGCTCCAAAAAGTTCACCACCATACCTACAAATGTACTGAATTCCCAGTTTACATGCAGGATTAGGCCTGCTCTTCTTTTCCACAGATGAGGCCGTGGTTCTATTCTCATTTTAGCCAAGGCAGTGCTGCTATGGCTAGCAATACCACACGAGACATCTGGAGCTCTCCAAGTCTGATGTTGTAGACATAACAGGGTCACAGCGGATAATCAATTATGTCTCTGTGTTATCCCTTCTGTCAAAACGGTGGGGGGATGAATATAAAATGGCTGTTGTGGCTATTGAGAATAGAATCCTGTGGGACTGTGTGCACCGCTGAGCTCAGGGAGGTTGGCAGCCAGACCTTGAAATCCATCATTACAGTTGAAGGGGGTGGGTAATTCAGTGAAGAAGAGGGGGCCGATTTTAAAACATATTGAAAGATTAATTCAACACAATATAATCTCAGAGGTCCGGTGCAGGAACTCGACCTTCGGGGATTGGAGATCCGTTCCTGACAAGGACAAGGATATGTGAATGTATCCACAGTGAGCACTTTGGTGCTGGTTTTTCTTATGAGGCTCCTGTGCCTCTATCTGTCCTCCTGAAAAACCTCCACTGGGCCTGTGACCAAGCCTGTGGCAATAAAACTATTCAAACACTTTGAAACAACTTTTACATACTCCGGAATGGACGTCTTCTCAGCAGCATGTCTGTGAGGAATTCCCTCTTTCTCTATCTTCCTCTGGTTCTCTCTCTCTCTCTCTCTCTCTCTCTCTCTCTCTCTCTCTCTCTCTCTCTCTCTCTCTCTCTCTCTCTCTCTCTCTCTCTCTCTCTCTCTCTCTCTCTCTCTCTCTCTCTCTCTCTCTCTCTCTCTCTCTCTCTCTCTCTCTCTCTCTCTCTCTCTCTCTCTCTCTCTCTCTCTCTCTCTCTCTCTCTCTCTCTCTCTCTCTCTCTCTCTCTCTCATTCTTTTATCTGTGTTTCCATGGTGCCCTCCAGCAGCAGAGGGACATGATTGCTTGCCATGATGAATCTTTAAGTGTGACATCAAGCCCAAGGGACAAAATGCACAGAAGGAAACTCTCTTTGAAACTCTCACCAGGGAATTGCTTTGTGTTAATCACAGGGTTGGGGACAACAGAGAGGAGAGGACAATGCCCCATTTCCATTAAAACAGGCCACCAGGCCCTGTCTCTCTTCCATTAAGATGCCAGGCTACCAGGCCATGTCTTTCTTCCAGGCCATGTCTCTTCCACTAAGATGCCAGGCCACCAGGCCATGTCTCTCTTCCACTTAGATGCCAGGCCACCAGGCCATGTCTCTCTTCCATTAAGATGCCAGGCCACCAGGCCACGTCTCTCTTCCATTAAGATGCCAGGCCACCAGGCCACATCTCTCTTCCGTTGAGATGCCAGGCCACCAGGCCATGTCTCTCTTCCATTAAGATGCCAGGCCACCAGGCCACGTCTCTCTTCCGTTGAGATGCCAGGCCACCAGGCCATGTCTCTCTTCCATTAAGATGCCAGGCCACCAGACCACCAGGCCACCAGGCCACCAGACCACCAGGCCACCAGGCCACCAGGCCACCAGACCACCAGACCACCAGGCCACCAGACCACCAGACCACCAGGCCACCAGACCACCAGACCACCAGACCACCAGGCCACCAGGCCACCAGACCACCAGACCACCAGGCCACCAGGCCACCAGACCACCAGACCACCAGACCATGTCTTGGAGTCCTTTCCTCTGAGTTTCTAACTGCTCCTGTTAAGCACCTCCCTCTGTATGACTGCAAACTGCCTTCATTATTTACACACTTCTGAGAGCATGATTTATTCAGTGAGACCCAATTGCATTAACTATCTAAGCAGCTGAAACACACTGCAGAGGAGGAGGACACAGGCAGACACAAAGGAGAAACAGGCTGTGTGTTTGTGTGTGATTGTGTGAGACATAGCCCTAAGCCTAAGTTAGTGTCTCAGAGGTTGGCCAGTATATTGTAGGTAATGCCCAGGGGGATACTATAGCCACGACGCTTCAACAAAGACTAGAGCAAGTAGCCTAACTTATGGATCTAACACACTGCTCAGTCTCAGTGTTCAGAATCAGCACCCAAAGGCACACACTCAGGCGCCACACTGACACGCATGAGTACACATTTTCAGACAGACACAAACCCTGGCATACTCATACAACCGTAAACATGAACAAAGATACATTCATACATGCACACCTCTGTGAACTCGTACATTGCTACATATTGTTTTCGCTCTCTCTCTCTTTTCTCTCTCTCTCTTTCTCTGTCTGTCTCCCTGTCTCCCTGTGTCTCTCTCTCTGTCTCTGTCTCTCTGTGTCTCTCTCTATGTCTGTCTCTATCTCTCTGTTTCACTCTCTGTTTCACTGTCTGTCTGTCTGTCTGTCTGTCTGTCTGTCTGTCTGTCTGTCTGTCTGTCTGTCTGTCTGTCTGTCTGTCTGTCTGTCTGTCTGTCTGTCTGTCTGTCTGTCTGTCTGTCTGTCTGTCTGTCTGTCTGTCTCTGTCTCTGTCTCTGTCTCTGTCTCTGTCTCTGTCTCTGTCTCTGTCTCTGTCTCTGTCTCTGTCTCTGTCTCTGTCTCTGTCACTCTGTCTCTGTGTCTGTCACTCTGTCTCTGTCTCTGTCACTCTGTCTCTGTCTCTGTCTCTGTCTCTGTCACTCTGTCTCTGTCACTCTGTCTCTGTCACTCTGTCTCTGTCTCTGTCTCTGTCTCTGTCTCTGTCTCTGTGTCTGTCACTCTGTCTCTGTGTCTGTCACTCTGTCTCTGTGTCTGTCACTCTGTCTCTGTCTCTGTCACTCTGTCTCTGTCACTGTCTCTGTCACTCTGTCTCTGTCTCTGTCACTCTGTCTCTGTCACTCTGTCTCTGTCTCTGTCTCTGTCACTCTGTCTCTGTCACTCTGTCTCTGTCTCTGTCTCTGTCTCTGTCACTGTCACTCTGTCTCTGTCTCTGTCACTCTGTCACTCTGTCTCTGTCACTGTCACTCTGTCTCTGTCTCTGTTTCTGTCTCTGTCTCTGTCTCTGTTTCTGTCTCTCTCCCGCTCTCTCTTCAGATCAGCTCAGTGGAGAGCACTCTGCCATAATGAGCTGCTCCACTTTCACAGCAGATGGAAAATGTACAACACTTCCTCTCTTCTCTCCTTCGCTCTTCTCCTCCGCTTGCTCGCCCGCCTGACCATCCACCCATTAGCCAGGCCCTGGCCCGGCAGCACGCCACCCGTATCAGGTGATTGGGACAGGCACAGGAAGAGAGAGAGCAGGGGACTGAGGCAGTGGAAAAATCAACCTCACCCCTTCATCAATATTGCAGCTTTTACGTGGTGAAAACCAACACCAGCCAAACATATTCCATCATGTCATTGGAAGTGGCAATCAGATGCCATGCGTTGACATGCCAACATTGTGGTGACGCAAGGCACCTATCTATTATTTAAAGTTTCTAGGAGGAGGAGAGGAGGATAAGAGAAGTTTTGGAAAGAAGGAGGGAGTTCAAGAGTTACTAGTACCAAGGCGCATTATGGGCATGTGAGCCACAGAGCATCACTTTGTCCCCAAGCTGAAACATGAACACCACCTCCGCCTGGTGACACAGGGGTACCTTACATTACACAGGGAACCAATCGAAACGTGTCACATAAAATACCTGCTACAGTATAATAAAGTAGAGATCTCCGCTAACTTTATCTCCTGGGGTTATTCTGCAAACACAAAGATTGAAAGGAGACTTGGTTTTCAATAATATGAAATAACTGACAGAATAAATCTTTCCAGGAGCCAACGTCTCAGCCAACACAGAGCACACAGCCCAGGGTTTATCTAGACAGATCTCTATAGGATACATGGCCAGCTGGGCCTGGGATTATAGTAGGGACATTTGACGACAGCGGTCAGTGGATAGTGGTCATTGGTGTGTGTCGTGTCTTTGACAACGTCATGACATGTGTAACACGGTCTGGTTGCGTTTGGAGGACGGAGAACATTCTATCTTCTTTTTGTTTCCTGGCCAGGTCATTTAGAAGGGGTTTGAAATTGTCAAGTGTGTGTGTGTGTGTGTGTGTGCGCGTGTGTGTGCATGCATAAGCACACAGTATGTGTGTGAACATGCACGTTTGAGCGCATGCATGCATCTGTGTCATACCATAGCACTCAGAGGGTTGCTCGCTAAGCACCTCTCCACAGCCTGTAACTTCTTCTGGCTGTTTAACCACGGCTTCACTCCTACATTCACTATGTAATCACACCAGTCACTCCTAAACTCGTTATGTAATCACACCAGTCACTCCTAAACTCGTTATGTAATCACACCAGTCACTCCTAAACTCGTTATGTAATCACACCAGTCACTCCTAAACTCGTTATGTAATCACACCAGTCACTCCTAAACTCGTTATGTAATCACACCAGTCACTCCTAAACTCGTTATGTAATCACACCAGTCACTCCTAAACTCGTTATGTAATCACACCAGTCACTCCTAAACTCGTTATGTAATCACACCAGTCACTCCTACACTCATTATGTAATCACACTGGTTTAACCATGGTATCACTCCTACACTCATTATGTAATCACACTGGTTTAACCATGGTATCACTCCTACACTCATTATGTAATCACACCAGTCACTTCTTCACTCATTACGTAATCACACCGGTTTAACCATGGTATCACTCCTACACTCATTATGTAATCACACCAGTCACTCCTACACTCATTATGTAATCACACCAGTCACTTCTTCACTCATTACGTAATCACACCGGTTTAACCATGGTATCACTCCTACACTCATTATGTAATCACACCAGTCACTCCTACACTCATTATGTAATCACACCGGTTTAACCATGGTATCACTCCTACACGCATTACGTAATCACACTGGTTTAACCACGGTGCCACTCCTACACTCATTATGTAATCACACCAGTCACTCCTACACTCATTATGTAATCACACCGGTTTAACCATGGTATCACTCCTACACTCATTATGTAATCACACCGGTCACTCCTACACTCATTATGTAATCACACCGGTTTAACCATGGTATCCCTCCTACACTCATTACGTAATCACACTGGTTTAACCACGGTGCCACTCCTACACTCATTATGTAATCACACCAGTCACTCCTACACTCATTATGTAATCACATTGGTTTAACCATGGTATCACTCCTACACTCATTACATAATCACACTGGTTTAACCATGGTGCCACTCCTACACTCATTACGTAATCACACTGGTTTAACCATGGTGCCACTCCTACACTCATTACGTAATCACACCGGTTTAACCACGGTGTCACTCCTACACTCATTACATAATCACACCAGTCACTCCTAAACTCATTATGTAATCACACCGGTTTAACCATGGTATCACTCCTACACTCATTATGTAATCACACCGGTTTAACCATGGTATCACTCCTACACTCATTATGTAATCACACTGGTTTAACCATGGTATCCCTCCTACACTCATTACGTAATCACACTGGTTTAACCACGGTGCCACTCCTACACTCATTATGTAATCACACCAGTCACTCCTACACTCATTACGTAATCACACCGGTTTAACCACGGTGCCACTCCTACACTCATTACATAATCACACTGGTTTAACCATGGTATCACTCCTACACTCATTACATATCACACTGGTTTAACCATGGTATCACTCCTACACTCATTACGTAATCACACTGGTTTAACCATGGTATCACTCCTACACTCATTACGTAATCACACTGGTTTAACCATGGTATCACTCCTACACTCATTACATAATCACACTGGTTTAACCATGGTATCACTCCTACACTCATTACGTAATCACACTGGTTTAACCATGGTATCACTCCTACACTCATTACGTAATCACACTGGTTTAACCATGGTATCACTCCTACACTCATTACGTAATCACACTGGTTTAACCATGGTATCACTCCTACACTCATTACGTAATCACACTGGTTTAACCATGGTATCACTCCTACACTCATTACGTAATAACACTGGTTTAACCATGGTATCACTCCTCACTCCCGGTCGTTCTACAACCCAGCGTATTAAGGCTAGAGTGGCTCTGTATCATAAGCAGTCTGGTGGATGTTGGCAGCTGTCTTGCGGCATGAGGTCATCCCCCCAAAAGCCAACCTCCAGCGAAAATAGGACACAGATAATGAAATTAACTGAACTGACCCAAACTAAAACCTTATTTGCAGGGTTTACATTCAGATTTATTGTGATGACATTTGATTCTCTTGTGTTACGTTGTGGTTTATGATATCTCCAGTGGCACTGAGGTGCGTTATTCTGGAAAAGAGAAAAGGGAGAGAGACACAGAACATGGAGTACAGCGGGACTGAGGATTGAGTGAGCGGTGGCTGAGAAAGAGGACAGGCAGTGTGTGTGTGAGCGTTCGTGTGTGTGAGCGTGCATTTGCAATCCTGTGTGTGTGTGTGAGCATCTGCGCGTGCATGAATGTATGTATGCATGCCGCCTGCTCGGGCAGAGAGCTCCAGTGTGTGCCTGGGTATCATCAGCTCAGTGTCATCTGGGTAAATGGCCTCAGTGCTATCTCTGCAGCACAGCCTGTTTACCATAATAAAACAGCTCCAATTCCTCCTCCCAGTCAATCGGCTTGCTGCCATCTACCTATTGAAGCAGCACCAATGCCTGGAATTACAAGGGTTCAGATACCCACTGGATACACACAGCACCAATAGCTTCCCATTTCACTAGAAGGGATGTATTTACCTACTAAATAGCATCGCCAATGATTCCTATTTAAAAGGGCAATACACTGCCTATTGAAGCATCACCAATGATTCCTATTTAAAAGGGCAATACATTCCCTATTGAAGCATCACCAATGATTCCTATTTAAAAGGGCAATACACTGCCTATTGAAGCATCACCAATGATTCCTATTTTAAAGGGCAATACACTGCCTATTGAAGCATCACCAATGATTCCTATTTAAAAGGGCAATACATTCCCTATTGAAGCAGCACTAGTAGTACTGTATGTCTCATTCGTCAAAACATGAAACCACCTTGAATACTTGCAACAGATCTCAACGAGTATCCAAGCACAAATACTTGCAAACAATTTCAACCAATAGGAAAGCATCGCAAATACTTAAGCAGGATATCATCCAATAGGAAAGAATCTCAAATATTCAAAACCCATTTCAACCAATAGGAAAGCACCTAAACACTTGCAACGTATTCCAGACAATAGCAAAGCATCTCAAAATACATTCAGAGGGATTGGAGCCAGTGGTAGAGTTGTTTCCAAGTAGACGATGAAAGAGCACTTCAGCCTGTGGTCCTCTAGGGATGCTGGTACTGTACAGAGGGCAATGTCAGGCCGATGAGGCCATGCAGCACTGTGACCATTATGTCATGGCTGGGCAGAAGGGATGGTCCTCTCAGCGTCCCAGCAGAGAGCAGCCAGCAAGCCACCATGGGACTGCTGCCTAGCCACATCACGTCACTGTACCGCTAAACAGACCTGATGATGAACGTCCTACTGAGGGGATTATGAGTAACTTTTTCATCCCTTTTCTGGGAGTTGTTCATTATGGATTGAAAATGTGTGATGAACCGAGGTCAGGGTGTAGGTAATGAACTGAGGTCAGGGTGTAGGTGATGAACTGAGGTCAGGGTGTAAGTAATGAACTGAGGTCAGGGTGTAGGTGATGAACTGAGGTCAGAGTGTAGGTAATGAACTGAGGTCAGGGTGTAGGTGATGAACTGAGGTCAGAGTGTAGGTAATGAACTGAGGTCAGGGTGTAGGTGATGAACTGAGGTCAGGGTGTAGGTAATGAACTGAGGTCAGGGTGTAAGTAATGAACTGAGGTCAGGGTGTAAGTAATGAACTGAGGTCAGGGTGTAAGTAATGAACTGAGGTCAGGGTGTAGGTAATGAACTGAGGTCAGGGTGTAGGTGATGAACTGAGGTCAGGGTGTAGGTAATGAACTGAGGTCAGGGTGTAGGTAATGAACTGAGGTCAGGGTGTAGGTAATGAACTGAGGTCAGGGTGTAGGTAATGAACTGAGGTCAGGGTGTAGGTAATGAACTGAGGTCAGGGTGTAGGTAATGAACTGAGGTCAGGGTGTAAGTAATGAACTGAGGTCAGGGTGTAGGTAATGAACTGAGGTCAGGGTGTAGGTGATGAACTAAGGTCAGGGTGTAGGTGATGAACTGAAGTCAGGGTGTAGGTAATGAACTGAGGTCAGGGTGTAGATAATGAACTGAGGTCAGGGTGTAGGTGATGAACTGAGGTCAGGGTGTAGGTAATGAACTGAGGTCAGGGTGTAGGTAATGAACTGAGGTCAGGGTGTAGGTAATGAACTGAGGTCAGGGTGTAGGTAATGAACTGAGGTCAGGGTGTAGGTAATGAACTGAGGTCAGGGTGTAAGTAATGAACTGAGGTCAGGGTGTAAGTAATGAACTGAGGTCAGGGTGTAAGTAATGAACTGAGGTCAGGGTGTAAGTAATGAACTGAGGTCAGGGTGTAGGTGATGAACTGAGGTCAGGGTGTAGGTAATGAACTGAGGTCAGGGTGTAAGTAATGAACTGAGGTCAGGGTGTAGGTAATGAACTGAGGTCAGGGTGTAGGTGATGAACTGAGGTCAGGGTGTAGGTAATGAACTGAGGTCAGGGTGTAAGTAATGAACTGAGGTCAGGGTGTAGGTGATGAACTGAGGTCAGGGTGTAGGTGATGAACTGAGGTCAGGGTGTAGGTAATGAACTGAGGTCTGTTTTTAAAAAAGTAAATAAAGGCATGCACCTTTATTTAACTAGGCTATTTACAATGACGGCCTACCAGAAGGCAAAAGGCCACCTCCGGGGACGGGGGCTGGGATAAAAATTTTAAAATATAGGACAAAACACACATCACAACACCATAACACTACATATAGTGTCACGGCCTGATCTGTTTCACCTGTCCTTGTACTTGTCACACCCCCCTCCAGGTGTCGCCTGTCTTCCCCAATATCCCCTGTGTATTTATACCTGTGTTCTCTGTCTGTTTGTTGCCAGTTCGTCTTGTATATTTTTCAAGTCAACCAGCGTGTTTTCCTGTACTCCTGCATCTATTCTCTTTTTGCTATTCCCCCCGGTCTTGACCTTTGCCTGTCCTGTCTCTGAGCCCGCCTGCCTGACCACTCTGCCTGCCCCCGACCCTGAGCCTGCCTGCCGACCTGTACCTCTGCCTCCCTCTGGATTACCGACCTCTGCCTGCCTTGACCTGTCTACTGCTTGCCTCATTAAACTTCACTGAACATTAAACCTCTTGACGCTAGGGGTCAGATTTTAAATTAAATTAAATTTTTTAAATAACGTTCCCAAGGTAAACTGACTATTTCTCAGGTCCAGATCGTAGAATATGCATATAATTTACAGATTAGGATAGAAAACACTCCAAAGTTTCCAAAACTGTCAAAAATATTGTCTGTGAGTATAACAAAACTAACCCGGAAGTGATTTTCTTTTTTTTAATGTGTTTCCTGGCCCGTCTTTCTTCCATTTAAAAGGGTATCAACCAGATTCCTTTTCCAATGGCTTCCTCAGGCTGTGACCAGGCTTTAGACATAGTTTCAGGCTTTTATTTTGAAAAATGAGCGAGATTTTTCAAAACTAGTCAGGTGTCCTCTGATTAGTTCCAGCGTGCGAGAGGGGTAGCTCTCCATGTTCTTTCTATCTTTTATTGCATAGGTTACGGTCCGGTTGAAATATTATTGATTATGTTTGTTAAAAACACCCTGAGGATTGATTATAAAAAACATTTGACATGTTTCTACGAACATTACGGATACTTTTTGGAATTTTCGTCGAACGGAACGAGGCTTTGGTTTTCTGAACATAACGCGCAACCCAAATGGCGTTTTTTTGTTATAAAAGTAATATTTATCGGACAAAAATAACATTTGTTGTGTAACTGGGAGTCTCGTGAGTGCAAACATCCGAAGATTATCAAAGGTAAGCGATTAATTTTATTGCTTTTCTGACTTTCGTGACCCTGCTAATTTGGGGCTAGCTGTTGTAGCATTGATTGATACACTCACAAAAGCTTGGATTGCTTTCGCTGCAAAGCATATTTTCAAAATCTGACACGATAGGTGGATTAACAACAAGCTAAACTGTGTTTTGGTATATTTCACTTGTGATTGCATAATTATAAATATTTTTTGTAATATTTTTGAGTCTGATACGTTTGGGAATTTTCTTCTGCCTTTCAGGACCGGAACGAGACTGTAGTTTTCTGAACATAACGCGCAACCCAAATGGCGTTTTTTTGTTATAAAAGTAATATTTATCGAACAAAAATAACATTTATTGTGTAACTGGGAGTCTCGTGAGTGCAAACATCCGAAGATTATCAAAGGTAAGCGATTAATTTTATTGCTTTTCTGACTTTCGTGACCATGCTAATTTGGGGCTAGCTGTTGTAGCATTGATTGATACACTCACAAAAGCTTGGATTGCTTTCGCTGCAAAGCATATTTTCAAAATCTGACAGGATAGGTGGATTAACAACAAGCTAAGCTGTGTTTTGGTATATTTCACTTGTGATTGCATGATTATAAATATTGTTAGTAATATTTTGAGCCCTGCAATTCAGCGGTTGTTTAGGAAAATGATCCCGCTAAAGGGATCCGTAGCGCAGAGAAGTTTTAAACATTGTTACTTCGACAGTCTGCACCTGGGTCTTACCTTGATCTCTGATAAAGAGAGACCTAAGACAACAACACAGCATGGCAGCAACACATGAAAACACAGCATGGTAGCAACACAACATGACAACAACACCACATGGCAGCAGCACAACATGGTAGCAGTAAAACACATGGTACAAACATTATTGGGCGCAGACAACAGCACAAAGGGCAAGAAGGTAGAGACAACAATACATTACGCGAAGCAACGACAACTGTCAGTAAGAGTGTCCATGATTGAGTCTTTGAATGAAGAGATGGAGATAAAACGGTCCAGTTTGAGTGTTTTTTGCAGCTCGTTCCAGTCACTTCCTGCAGCGACCTGAAAGGAGGCACGACCCAGGGATGTGTGTGCTTTGGGGACCTATAACTTTTAATGAACTACAATGTATATCCGCTGTAAACAGAGAGGCAGACAGACAAACAGACAGGCAGACAGGCAGACAGGCAGAAAGACAGGCAGACAGGGAGAAAGACCGGCAGACATGTAGAAAGACAGACAGGCAGACAAGCAGACAGGCAGACAGACTATCTGAGACTATCCCCTCTATCTGAGATACCTACTGCAGCCCTCATCCTCCACAACACCCGTTCTGCCAGTCACATTCCGTTAACAACACAAAATCCTATCATCCCATCAAATATCAATCATCCACCTGCCGTCATCCTAAATGGACACACAGTCACACTTTATTTCAGAGGATGACCTGCCACCTGCTAGTGGAACGATGACGGGAGGTTTCCACTGGCTGGGAAAATGCATCCTTTGTTACACTGCTTACATGACCAAGGTGTCAGGGTGACCCAGAGACCACTCTGTATTCTGAAGTCTAATGGAACACAACACAGGCTGCCTCTGCAGTCTATACAGTGAGGTAGTGTCACCAGTGGTTTCCCTGTTTGTTTTTGTGGTTTCTGTTGATTTCAAGGCTTATGTGCTTGGGTCAATGTGTTTGAGTGTGAGAGAGTGTGTGTGTGTGTGTGAGTGTGTGTGTGTGAGTGTGTGTGTGTGAGTGTGTGTGAGTGAGTGTGTGAGTACTCTGGCCTGTAGATCTTATTATATCATATCTGAACGATCCACAGAATGATGTTTAATAAACAGGGGCTTTCCATGACACACAGACGCAGGCAGTATGGTAAAGGAGGGCAGATGGAAATGGAAGAGAAGCATCCCTCCTCTGACAGTGAGCCTGGGTATACGGTCACACACAGACACAGGCACACACACACGGGCATATACAAACTTAAAAACACACAGGCATACACAAACTTAAACACACACAGGCAAAGAAACAGGCAAACATGCACACACACACACACACACACACACACACACACACACACACACACACACACACACACACACACACACACACACACACACACACACACACACACACACACACACACACACACACACACACACACACACACACACACCACACTCTCACACCACACTCTCACACCACACTCTCACACTCTCACACTCAAACACATTGGCCTTGAAGTCAACAGAAACCATGGAAACGACCAGGGAAACCACTAGTGACACTACCTCACACACACACAAAGGATACAAGCTTATTCAGTGATGGGGAACTACCTCCCACACGCAGACACATCAACCAACATAATGAAGCACATGCAGTGGATAACATGCACAGTTAAAAGACACATTTGAATGCCCCTCCTGAGAGGACGTTTCAATGGGACCATTCTAACCTAGTCAGGCTCTGATATAGATCTGATATTTCCTGGTGTTTTCGTCCCCTCTCTGCACCAGTGCCAACCAGCCTGACAGGAGCATTATGAAGAGGCTAAAGGCTAAGACAACGTCCCCTAAATGTCCCCCGCACACAGATCGAGGTAGATTTACCAGTGACTAGTTAGGGGGCTCTACATCTTAAGGATTTTCCAATCCGACTGTGTAAGTCAGTTACTATAGTACTTCCTGACCTTAACCAAGACATCGGTGACATAACTTGGAACAGAGTGAATCACGAGGAGGATGGACAGACGGTCACCGGCTCTGGAATATCTGACTCACATTTCAAGGTCTGATACCCAGCTTTGATATCACAGAAGCTGGGAAGTCTGGGAAATTCCAGTCATGGAATCCCCCCGACTTCCCCAAAACGTTCCCACAACGTTCCCACAACTAAACCGTCATTACTATTACTGGCCTAAACATACAGAAGAAGTAATACATTTTTTAAGTAACTGCATTACTCCTGATGCCACATGTTGCCATGGAAACGTCAATGACAAACGGCTGAGGTGCCCCTTGACAGAGAAGAGAAGACACAGTTGGTGAGACAGCTGTGCTAACGGCAAGAGGGGGAAATCCCTCGGAGAGAGAGAGACAGAGAGAGAGAGAGAAAGAGAGAGAGACATAATATGACATTTGAAATGTCTCTAATATTTTGGAACTTGTGAGTGTAATATTTACTGTTCACTTTTTTATTGTTTATTTCACTTTTGTTTATCCGTTTCACTTGCTTTGGTAATGTAAACATATGTTTCCCGTGCAAATAAAGCCCCTTAAATTTAATTTAATTGACAGAGAGAAAGAGAGAGATTTCTTCTCTCCACTGCCTCCTTTTCACAAACTCTGAAATATAAACACACTTTTTTTGCAATTGAGCCAAAGTCATTAAAGTATGTATGCTAGCAGGGTTATACAGTCTGTATGCTAGCAGGGATTTACAGTTTGTATGCTAGCAGGGTTATACAGTCTGTATGCTAGCATGGTTTTACAGTATGTATGCTAGCAGGGTTTTACAGTATGTATGCTAGCAGGGTTTTACAGCATGTATGCAGCAGGGTTTTACAGTCTGTATGCTAGCAAGGTTTTACAGCATGTATGCAGCAGGGTTATACAGTCTGTATGCTAGCAGGGTTTTACAGTATGTATGCTAGCAGGGTTTTACAGTATGTATGCTAGCAGGGTTTTACAGTCTGTATGCTAGCAGGGTTTTACAGCATGTATGCAGCAGGGTTTTACAGTCTGTATGCTAGCAGGGTTTTACAGTATGTATGCTAGCAGGGTTTTACAGTCTGTATGCTAGCAGGGTTTTATAGTCTGTATGCTAGCAGGGTTTTACAGTCTGTATGCTAGCAGGGTTTTACATTGTGTATGCTAGCAGGGTTTTACAGTGTGTATGCTAGCAGGGTTTTACAGTATGCATGCTAGGAGGGTTTTACACTATGTATGGTAGCAGGGATTTACAGTATGTATGCTAGCAGGGTTTTACAGTCTGTAAGCTAGCAGGGTTTTACAGTGTGTATGCTAGCAGGGTTTTACAGTATGTATGCTAGCAGGGTTTTACATTGTGTATGCTAGCAGGGTTTTACATTGTGTATGCTAGCAGGGTTTTACAGTGTGTATGCTAGCAGGGTTTTACAGTATGCATGCTAGGAGGGTTTTACACTATGTATGGTAGCAGGGATTTACAGTATGTATGCTAGCAGGGTTTTACAGTCTGTAAGCTAGCAGGGTTTTACAGTGTGTATGCTAGCAGGGATTTACAGTATGTATGCTAGCAGGGTTTTACAGTATGTATGCTAGCAGGGTTTTACAGTCTGTAAGCTAGCAGGGTTTTACAGTGTGTATGCTAGCAGGGTTTTACAGTATGTATGCTAGTATGGTTTCACAGTCTGTAAGCTAGCAGGGTTTTACAGTGTGTATGCTAGCAGGGTTTTACAGTATGCATGCTAGCAGGGTTTTACAGTATGTTTGCTAGCAGGGATTTACCATATGTATGCTAGCAGGGTTTTTCCGGTTGGGAGCAAAAAAGAAGGGGATACCCTGGTCTGGAAATATCAACACCCTCCCCCCTCTCTGTTACCCTCATGGTTATTTTCAGCATAAACGGGTGAGCCCACCCTGTGGGAAATCACTTGAGAATTGAATAGAGAATCACATATCAGTAAAGGATACAAACAGGGGGATACCCTGGTCTGGAAATGTCAAACCCTTGGTCTCATTTGGTCTGTTATTTTTAACAAGCGGGTGACCTCAGATTGAGAATCCAATATGTGTGTTGTGTAAAGCTTTCACCTATTAGGGGAGGCCCCATAACTCTGCCGTGTCTGGCACCGAGGAGGGACTGGTCAGGCTCATAGCTCTGCCGTGTCTGGCACCGAGGAGGGACTGGCCAGGCTCATAGCTCTGCCGTGTCTGGCACCGAGGAGGGACTGGTCAGGCTCGTAGCCCTGCCGTGTCTGGCACCGAGGAGGGACTGGTCAGGCTCATAGCTCTGCCGTGTCTGGCACCGAGGAGGGACTGGTCAGGCTCGTAGCCCTGCCGTGTCTGGCACCGAGGAGGGACTGGCCAGGCTCATAGCTCTGCTGTGTCTGGCACCGAGGAGGGACTGGTCAGGCTCGTAGCCCTGCCGTGTCTGGCACCGAGGAGGGACTGGTCAGGCTCGTAGCTCTGCCGTGTTTTGCACCGAGGAGGGACTGGCCAGGCTCATAGCTCTGCCGTGTTTTGCACCGAGGAGGGACTGGTCAGGCTCATAGCTCTGCCGTGTTTTGCACCGAGGAGGGACTGGTCAGGCTCATAGCTCTGCCGTGTCTGGCACCGAGGAGGGACTGGCCAGGCTCATAGCTCTGCCGTGTCTGGCACCGAGGAGGGACTGGTCAGGCTCATAGCCCTGCCGTGTCTGGCACCGAGGAGGGACTGGCCAGGCTCATAGCTCTGCCGTGTCTGGCACCGAGGAGGGACTGGTCAGGCTCATAGCTCTGCCGTGTCTGGCACCGAGGAGGGACTGGCCAGGCTCATAGCTCTGCCGTGTCTGGCACCGAGGAGGGACTGGTCAGGCTCATAGCTCTGCCGTGTCTGGCACCGAGGAGGGACTGGTCAGGGTCATAGCTCTGCCGTGTCTGGCACCGAGGAGGGACTGGTCAGGCTCATAGCTCTGCCGTGTCTGGCACCGAGGAGGGACTGGTCAGGCTCATAGCTCTGCCGTGTCTGGCACCGAGGAGGGACTGGTCAGGCTCGTAGCCCTGCCGTGTCTGGCACCGAGGAGGGACTGGTCAGGCTCATAGCTCTGCCGTGTCTGGCACCGAGGAGGGACTGGTCAGGCTCATAGGCCTGCCGTGTCTGGCACCGAGGAGGGACTGGTCAGGCTCATAGCTCTGCCGTGTCTGGCACCGAGGAGGGACTGGTCAGGGTCTGGCTATGACACTGTAGGGTCAGCAGCATACCTCACACACCCAGGTGAGGGTACCTGCGCATACACACACACTCAGAAACAGGCAGGCACATACACACACACACACACAGATGCAAACAAACACACACAAAAACACGCACACATACACACTCACCATTTGAATAAATACAGATTACAGTAAAGTAAGCAAGTCACTCAAGATCAAACTCTGCCATGTTCTACTTGCTCTTTCTCTCCCTATTTCTCTCTCCCCCATGTTCCCTCTTTTTCTCTCCCCCATGTTCCCTCTTTCTCTCTCCCTCTTTCTCTCTCCCCATGTTCCCTCTTTCTCTCTCCCCCATGTTCTCTCTCCCCATGTTCCCTCTTTCTCTCTCCCCCATGTTCTCTCTCCCTCTTTCTCTCTCCCCATGTTCCCTCTTTCTCTCTCCCCCATGTCTCTCCCTCTCTCTTTCTCTCTCCCCATGTTCTCTCTTTCTCTCTCCCCCATGTCTCTCCCTCTCTCTTTCTCTCTCCCCCATGTCTCTCCCTCTCTCTTTCTCTCTCCCCATGTCTCTCCCTCTCTCTTTCTCTCTCTCCATGTTCCCTCTCCCTCTTTCTCTCTCCCCCATGTTCTCTCTCCCTCTTTCTCTCCCCCATGTTCTCTCTCCCTCTTTTTCCACCTGTCTATCTCCTTGCTCCCTTTGTCCGTCTCTTTCTCTCTCTCTCCCTCACCCTGTCTGTCTTGGGGAACACATTAGCCGGCCAGTTGTTCCTTTCAGTGGTAGCTATTTGTGGTGTCTCGGTGCATGCCTGTACTGTGTGTCCTCTAGGAGAGAGACGTCTGATAGGCTTTTATTAACGCCCTGCCTCGGTCTGGAACACCTTGGGGACCCTGCTTTCTCCCTCTCCTTCTCCCTCTCCCTGTGAGGTCTATAACCTTCTCCAGTCATAATGCATTTCTCTCCCTGTCTCTTCCCCTCCCTTCTCTCCCTCTTGGTTTCTCTGTTTCTCCGTTGTTTCTCTGTTTCTGTTTCTCCCTCTCTCTGCCTGACTCTCTGTGTTTCTCTCTCTCTCTCACTCACTCACTTGGGCTCTCTGCAGGGATGAGGGATCTGTCTGTTTTTAGATGGACGGACAGGAGAAGTGTACAAGGGGGAGGGCAGCATGGTGATATGTCATTGTGAGGGACAGGTGGTAGAGAGAGAGGGAGAGAGAGAGAGAGAGAGAGAGAGAGAGAGAGAGAGAGAGAGAGAGAGAGAGAGAGAGAGGGAAGAGAGAGTTTAGAGTACAGAACTACCAAGAGAGTTAAGCAATAATCCTGAGCTATAGTACGATGCCCTTTAAAACAGCATGACAGGAGCTGGTATTGTGGATCTGGTGGTGGGCAGGAATAGACCTGTTAATTCAACAGAGGTGGTATAGGGCAGTCACTCCCAGGAAAATGTTACTAGCCGCCATATCCTTGTTTCCTCCAATTCCTCTCTTTCTAATCGCATTGGAGCAGAGAATCCAAAGTCCTTCCCCTGGATTTCCTCCACCAATGAGGTTTGAGAGGGAGGCCAGGAGTTGCGGAAACAAGGATGGAGGAAGCACATATTTAAATACAGTCAGACAGTCCAGTTTCAGAACTAGAACAGCAGAAACATTCACTGCAGCCTGCTAATGCTGACAACCAACCAGCTATCAACCATCTCACTCACTTAACTGTCTGTATCTCTATCTTGTGCCAGTCAAGCTTCTCATATATATTTATGTGATCACGGGGGAAGCTTCAAACATTATTCCTGAGGATTTTCAAAGAGCCTCTGGGCTCCCGAAATGCAATTTCGCAATGTTTAACCGGGGTATAGGAAAGCTCAGCGTAAAGCCATGGCATGTTAGCGAGTAGCCAATATCCAAGATCCAGGCAATTATCTATGAGCTCAGAGGTATGATTGCATACGTAGGCAGTATACCCACAGAGAGAGAGGTGGTCTAGGGAATATTCCTCATCGCTCTGGAAGAAAGGTTTTTGGTCAGGGAGAGAGTGTGTATGTGTGTATGTTTAACCTGCTTAATGAGAGATGATCGCCAAAGCCTAATAGGGTGTTCTTGGTCAGCCTAATAGGGCGTTCTTGGTCAGCCTAATAGGGCGTTCTTGGTCAGCCTAATAGGGCGTTCTTGGTCAGCCTAATAGGGCGTTCTTGGTCAGCCTAATAGGGCGTTCTTGGTCAGCCTAATAGGGCGTTCTTGGTCAGCCTAATAGGGCGTTCTTGGTCAGGCTAATAGGGCGTTCTTGGTCAGCCTAATAGGGCGTTCTTGGTCAGCCTAATAGGGCGTTCTTGGTCAGGCTAATAAGGCGTTCTTGGTCAGCCTAATAGGGCGTTCTTGGTCAGGCTAATAGGGCGTTCTTAGTCAGCCTAATAGGGCGTTCTTAGTCAGGCTAATAGGGCGTTCTTGGTCAGCCTAATAGGGCGTTCTTGGTCAACCTAATAGGGCGTTCTTGGTCAGCCTAATAGGGCGTTCTTAGTCAGGCTAATAGGGCGTTCTTGGTCAGCCTAATAGGGCGTTCTTGGTCAGCCTAATAGGGCGTTCTTGGTCAGCCTAATAGGGCGTTCTTGGTCAGCCTAATAGGGCGTTCTTGGTCAGGCTAATAAGGCGTTCTTGGTCAGCCCAATAGGGCGTTCTTGGTCAGGCTAATAGGGCGTTCTTAGTCAGCCTAATAGGGCGTTCTTAGTCAGGCTAATAGGGCATTCTTGGTCAGCCTAATAGGGCGTTCTTGGTCAGCCTTATAGGGCGTTCTTGGTCAGCCTAATAGGGCGTTCTTGGTCAGCCTAATAGGGCGTTCTTGGTCAGCCTAATAGGGCGTTCTTGGTCAACCTAATAGGGCATTCTTGGTCAGCCTAATAGGGCGTTCTTAGTCAGCCTAATAGGGCGTTCTTAGTCAGGCTAATAGGGCGTTCTTGGTCAGCCTAATAGGGCGTTCTTGGTCAGCCTAATAGGGCGTTCTTGGTCAGCCTAATAGGGCGTTCTTGGTCAGCCTAATAGGGCGTTCTTGGTCAGCCTAATAGGGCGTTCTTGGTCAACCTAATAGGGCATTCTTGGTCAGCCTAATAGGGCGTTCTTCGTCAGCCTAATAGGTCATTCTTGGTCAGGCTAGTGAAGTGTGTTTGGTCAGGCTAATGAAGTGTGTTTGTGGTTGAGTTGCAGTCAACACAGTCACACTGCAGCAGTACTAGCTGGACCCGACTCAGTTTAGTCTCTCTCTCTCTCTCTCTCTCTCTCTCTCTCTCTCTCTCTCTCTCTCTCTCTCTCGCTCTCTCTCTCTCTCTCTCTCTCTCTCTCTCTCTCTCCCTCTCTCTGCCTCTCTCTCTCTCTCTCTCTCTCTCTCTCTCTCTCTCTCTCTCTCTCTCTCACTCTCTCTCTCTGCCTCTCTCTCTCTCTCTCCCTCTCTCTCTCATTCTCTCTTTCTGTTCCCCACGCTCTCTCTCTCTCTCTTCTCTCTCTCTCCCTCTCCCTCTCTCTCTTTCTCTCGTTATCTCTTCCTTTCCCATCTCTCTCTCGCAATCTCTCTCTCTCTCTCCCTCTCTCTCGTAATCACTTTCTCTTTACCCTCTCTCTCTCTCTCTCTCAATCTCTCTCTCTGTGCACTCAATTTTGTGAAGCCAAGCTTTTTATCATTTTCAAAGCATTGTGGAACGGGATGTGGGGGGTGTGGTGGTGGGGGTCTACACTGGCTACATTCAAGCCCAGCACAGGGCCCCATTCTGGGGTAGATAAGAAAGCTCAGATACCGTCTTGAGCATTGGACCGAGGATCCAAGGGGGGTCAGAGTTCGTATTGGGTTTATCTCATGTTTGAGTTCCAGGCATTCCACAGGCTAAACATACCCAGTTTGGATAGGGACCCCAGTGCTCCTTCTGGGGGTGAGATGGGGGGAGAATATGCTTCATTTAGTTACCTTTGACCTCGTTGAGTGACGAGCGAGACAGCGTAGAAGAGGGAGTGGCAGAGGAACTGATGAACATTAACCCCAGAGAAATAGAATTGCAGTCATTCCATTTCTATGGTTAACCCTTTGTGTCAAGGCAAGTCAAGCCAAGCTAAACTGGGTCGGTTCCAGCTAGTACTGCTGCAGTGTGAACGTGTCGAGAGGGAAGAGAGAGGGAGAGAGAGAGAGAGAGAGAGAGAAGAGAGAAAGACTGAGTTCCATTGTGTACAGATGTATCCAACCCACATACATGGAGGCTATTCATTTCTGCATAGAGGATGAATAGAACATTCAATTTCGTGCCGCAGCAGAAACCAATGTCCAGTTCAGAAATCACACGTGTGTGAGTCATAGCATTCTTCTTCCCAGGGCGCCATAGAAATACATAACGAGGCGAGTTAGTCATCCTCTATTCACATGCAAGGCATTGAAACACTTGACCACTGATTTTCCCTTTTGTTTGGATCTGTGTCGACGTCTGTGTCCTTCTGGGCTGTGATGAGGTGACTAATGATGATGCGTAATGATGATGAGGATACAGAGAAGTCTTTGGACTCTGATCTGAATGGTGTCACAGTGGGCCATGCATATCTAAACCCTGGGTTAAACCCCTAAAGGGCACCACATTATGTTGTTGTCATATAAATACATTTGTTTTGCTCTGATTTACTCAAATTTGCTAGAAAATCAACACAAAAGCATTTGAATGTCATCTGATGCATATTTCCCAACAAAAACATGATAATAAATGACATCACTTTTTGGTTGGGCAGAACTAGTTGTATTGCCTAGGCCTTCTGTAAGCTGTAGGCTTGAATGTGGGGGACACTGAAGGTATAAACATGCATGTCTGGATGTCCTAAGAGGACATCCACAACACACATACACTGAGCCTTGCTATTGGTTAAAAGTGAAAGTAGCAGAGGCAGTGTATGGAATAGTGAGGATCCATAATGATTAAAGCCCTGTTCACACTGCAGGCCTTAACGCTCAAATCAGTTGTTGTTTTTTTCAAATCCATTTTGAAATACTGACTGTCTAAACAGCAAGTTACAAGTTACCAAATAATATACCATCACCATCCATAATCATTGAGACACAGTGGATAGAATACTGAGGATCCATAATCATTAAGACACAGTGGATAGAATACTGAGGATCCATAATCATTAAGACACAGTGGATAGAATACTAAGGATCCATAATCATAAAGACACAGTGGATAGAATACTGAGGATCCATAATCATTAAGACACAGTGGATAGAATACTGTGGATCCATAATCATTAAGACACAGTGGATAGAATACTGAGGATCCATAAACATTATGACACAGTGGATAGAATACTGAGGATCCATAATCATTAAGACACTGTGGATAGAATACTGAGGACCCATAATCATTGAGACACAGTGGATAGAATACTGAGGATGTCACGATCGTCTTCCTGAGAGAGAGAGGACCAAGGCGCAGGGCGTGAAAAATACATCTTCTTTTAATGAAGGAAAAACAAACACTTACAAAATGAACAAAACAAACGATCGTGAAGCTAAACCTGAACTAAGTGCACACATGCAACATAGAACATAGACATAGACAACTACCCACAAAAGCCTGCCTTAAATATGGCTCCCAATCAGAGACAATGAATGACAGCTGTCTCTGATTGAGAACCAATCTAGGCAGCCATAGACATAACTAGACAACTCTACTCTACTCTGCCCCATACACATACAACACCCCATAGACACTACAAAACGCATACATTCCCCATGTCACACCCTGACCTAACTAAAAAACATAAAGAAAACAAAGAATACTAAGGCCAGGGCGTGACAGTACCCCCCCCCAAAGGTGCGGACTCCGACCGCACAACCTGAAATAGAAAGGGGAGGGTCCGGGGTGGGCCCCATCATGGCGGCAGCTCGGGTGCGGGACGTGGCCCCCACTCCACCATTGTCAATACCCGCTTTCGTATCCCCCTCTCAATGACCACCCTCCAAATAAACCCACCTAAATTAAGGGGCATCACCGGGATAAGGGGCATCACCGGGATAAGGGGCATCACCAGACTAAGGGGCATCACCGGGATAAGGAGCAGCACCGGGATAAGGAGCAGCACCGGGATAAGGGGCAGCTCCAGACTGAGGGACGGCAGCTCCGGACTGAGGGACGGCAGCTCCGGACTGAGGGACGGCAGCTCCGGACTGAGGGACGGCAGCACCGGACTGGCTGGCGGATCCTGGCTGGCTGGCTCTGGCGGATCCTGGCTGGCTGGCTCTGGCGGATCCTGGCTGGCTGGCTCTGGCTGGTCATGGCTGGATGACGGCTCTGGCTGGTCATGGCTGGCTGACGGCTCTGGCTGGTCATGGCTGGCTGACGACTCTGGCTGGTCATGGCTGGCTGACGACTCTGGCTGGTCATGGCTGGCTGACGACTCTGGCTGGTCATGGCTGGCTGACGACTCTGGCTGGTCATGGCTGGCTGACGACTCTGGCTGGTCATGGCTGGCTGACGACTCTGGCTGGTCATGGCTGGCTGACGACTCTGGCTGGTCATGGCTGGCTGACGACTCTGGCTGGTCATGGCTGGCTGACGACTCTGGCTGGTCATGGCTGGCTGACGACTCTGGCTGGTCATGGCTCGCTGACGACGGACAGTTCAGACGGCGTTGGGCAGACGGGCAGTTCAGGCGCCGTTGGGCAGACGGGCATTTCAGGCGCCGTTGGGCAGACGGGCAGTTCAGGCGCCGTTGGGCAGACGGGCAGTTCAGGTGCCGCTGCGCAGACGGGCAGTTCAGGCGCCGCTGGGCAGACGGGCAGTTCAGGCGCCGCTGGGCAGACGGGCAGTTCAGGCGCCGCTGGGCAGACGGGCAGTTCAGGCGCCGCTGGGCAGACGGGCAGTTCAGGCGCCGCTGGGCAGACGGCAGACTCTGGCCGGCTGAGACGCACTGTAGGCCTGGTGCGTGGTACCGGAACTGGAGGTACCGGGCTAAGGACACGCACCATCAGGCTAGTGCGGGGAACAACAACAGGGCACACTGGACTCTCAAGGCGTACTATAGGCCTGGTGCGTGGTACTGGCACTGGTGGTACCGGGCTGAGGGCACGCACATCAGGGCGAGTACGGGGAGAAGGAACAGTGCGTACAGGGCTCTGGAGACGCACAGGAGGCTTGATGCGTGGTGCCGGGACTGGAGGCACTGGGCTGGAGACACGCACCACAGGGAGAGTGCGTGGAGGAGGAACAGGGCTCTGGAGACGCACTGGAAGCCTGGTGCGTGGTGTAGGCACTGGTGGTACTGGCCTGGAGCGGGAAGGTGGCGCCGGAAATACCGGACCGTGCAGGCGTACTGGCTCCCTTGAGCACTGAGCCTGCCCAACCTTACCTGGTTGTATGCTCCCCGTCGCCCGACCAGTGCGGGGAGGTGGAATAACCCGCACCGGGCTATGTAGGCGAACCGGGGACACCATGCGTAAGGCTGGTGCCATGTAAGCCGGCCCGAGGAGACGCACTGGTGGCCAGATGCGTTGGGCCGGCTTCATGACATCCGGCTCAACGCTCAATCTAGCCCGGCCGATACGTGGAGCTGGAATGTACCGAACCGGGCTATGCACTCGTACAGGAGACACCATGCGCTCTACTGCGTAACACGGTGTCTGCCCGTACTCTCGCTCTCCACGGTAAGTACAGGGAGTAGGCGCAGGTCTCCTACCTGACTTCGCCACTCTCCCTTTAAGCCCCCCCCCCAAGAAATTTTTGGGGTTTACTCACAGGCTTCCTTGCTAGTCGCATACCCTCATAACTCCGGTTCCTCTCTCCGGTTGCCTCTGCTCTCCTAATCGCCTCCAGCTGTTCCCATGGGAGGCGATCTCTTCCAGCTCGGATCTCCTCCCATGTGTAGCAACCCTTGCCGTCCAATACATCCTCCCATGTCCACGAGTCCTGGTTTCTTTGCCGCTGTTGTTGGTTCCTCTCACGCTGCTTGATCCATGGTAGGTGGGTAGTTCTGTCACGATCGTCTTCCTGAGAGAGAGAGGACCAAGGCGCAGCGCGTGAAAAATACATCTTCTTTTAATGAAGGAAAAACAAACACTTACAAAATGAACAAAACAAACGATCGTGAAGCTAAACCTGAACTAAGTGCACACATGCAACATAGAACATAGACATAGACAACTACCCACAAAAGCCTACTGCCTATGGCTGCCTTAAATATGGCTCCCAATCAGAGACAATGAATGACAGCTGTCTCTGATTGAGAACCAATCTAGGCAGCCATAGACATAACTAGACAACTCTACTCTACTCTGCCCCATACACATACAACACCCCATAGACACTACAAAACACATACATTCCCCATGTCACACCCTGACCTAACTAAAAAACATAAAGAAAACAAAGAATACTAAGGCCAGGGCGTGACAGAGGATCCATAATCATTATGACACAGTGGATAGAATACTGAGGATCCATAATCATTATGACACAGTGGATAGAATACTGAGGATCCATAATCATTGAGACACAGTGGATAGAATACTGAGGATCCATAATCATTAAGACACAGTGGATAGAATACTGAGGATCCATAATCATTAAGACACAGTGGATAGAATACTGAGGATCCATAATCATTATGACACAGTGGATAGAATACTGAGGATCCATAATCATTATGACACAGTGGATAGAATACTGAGGATCCATAATCATTATGACACAGTGGATAGAATACTGAGGATCCATAATCATTATGACAGTGGATAGAATACTGAGGATCCATAATCATTATGACAGTGGATAGAATACTGAGGATCCATAATCATTATGACAGTGGATAGAATACTAAGGATCCATAATCATTAAGACACAGTGGATAGAATACTGAGGATCCATAATCATTAAGACACAGCATGCATCTTTGACAGTAGTTGAACCCCATCACTAGACCCACATACAAGCTTGTAGCAAAAAAGAGTGTGAGAGAGAGGGAGAGAGAGGCTGTGGACGGAGCGAGAGACAGGGAGAGAGAAAAGAGGGAGAGAAAGGGAAAGAGAGAGAAAGTGAGAAATAGAGAGTTAGATATTGTTCACAGAGAGGCTGAGTCTATAACATTCATCCACAGGGAAAAAGTTTGCAAATAGAGCATGAATATTTGATATCCATTGATTACGAATCTACTTATCTTGATATCAAATCCAATATATACTGTAATCCTTCTTTGCTTCTCGGAAACCCTTTCATCACATATTTCCCATAACTCTACCATTGCGCGTTATCAAGTTGAGCTGCCCTCACATATTTGGCGATTCTCAAATTACAGCAGTCTTAGCAAAATGTTATATTAGTAGCAATCAGTAACATTAGTAACATTGGAAATGCCATTAGGATGGTGAGTATTCACTCAGAGAGAGAGAGAGAGGTGTGTGTATTCCATTGCGTGTCAGAGATGTCTAGTGAGGATGTAGCTGGACTAGAAGGGAGGGGTGTGTCTGTGTGTCTGTGTGTGTGTCTGTGTGGTTTAAAAGGAGACTAGACTAGGTTAATAGATAGTGGAAAACAGCAGACTGCCTCACCCCCCCCACACACACATCACCCCTGTACGCACACACGCACACACACACACACACACACACACACACACACACACACACACACACACACACACACACACACACACACACACACACACACACACACACACACACACACACACACACACACACACACACACACACACACACACTCCCCAGACGGAGGCCCTTTATCCTATTGGCGTCAGCCCAGCGTCACTTAAAGAGCAAGTGAGGCCACTTACCATGAGTGATTCTCAGTGTGATTGGTCGACCTTACGCTGACCCCCAGAGACCCCCCAGGGCCGTGACGAAGGAAGTGGCTGCTGGAAGGCCAGCCGACTCATGGCACGCAACCTCCTTCCTCTCCTCTCCTCTCCCCTCCTCTTCCAAACCACACACAATCTCCCTCTCTCTCAATTCCTCTCTCTCTTCCTCCCTCTCTCTCTTCCTCCCTCTCTCTCTTCCTCCCTCTCTCTCTTCCTCTCCCTCTCTCTTCCTCTCCCTCTCCTTCTTTCTTTTCCTCGCCTCCCTCTCTTTCTCTCCCACACACTAGAATGCAGCTTTGGCCAAAGAAAATATCACGCAGACATCACACTGCTGATGTTCACCAACCCAGTTCAGCTGTTTGTTGAAAACAAACACACAGTAGAACTTCTGATGTACAGAAAACAGTCTCTTATCAACAGCGTATTTATATTCACACAAACCGGCAAATGTGACCTTTTGTGTTCGAGTCCAGGTCTCCTCCAGTGTGCCAAATGACTCTGTTAGCCTGCAGAGCCAAAGGCACAAAGCTGAGACAAATTCAACAGAATTAACCAAATGGGTGTTTCTAGATAATGTAGCATGAAGTATACTGTATATCCTGCCATGCTAAGGAGAGTACACTGAAACAACCCCTGCATTCCAAATACAAGAGACCTAGTCTAGCCCATCGTCATTAAGATCAGAATGAGATTATCTCATAGAGGCTAAACTCTCTGTAATATGCATCTCCCTGATGGAGCCTTAATGAGAAGCAGTGGGAAGAGAGGGAGAACAAACACACACACACGCACAAAAACACACTTTCAGGCCTTTCCCCTAACCCTCCTCCCCTCCAAACAAGCCTGGCGGAGCTACAATTATCAGGAGTAAAGCATGTATTTATAGCGAGCCAGGGATAAATCGCGGAATGAATAGTGAGGCGGTTATATTTAACGCTCTGTGATGTCAACACGAGGTTGGCCAGTTGCCATGGTTTCTCCCTACTGAGCAGGGCGGGGGGGGGGGGAGTCTTATCAACGGCGTGCTGAGAGAAGGCAGTGGTGGAGGAGAGATAGCATGTCGACAGTCTGAGAGGAAAGACCTAATACAAAGGGGGCTGTTGGTGTCGCTGGGTAGGACAATGAACTCAGCAACAGACAGACATGGCTCCCGAGTGGTGCAGCGGTCTAAGGCACTGCATCTCAGTGCTAGAGGCGTCACTACAGACCCTGGTTCAATTCCAGGCTGTATCACAACCGGCCATGATTGGGAGTCCCATAGGGTGGCGCACAATTGGCCCAGCATCGTCCGGGTTTGGCTGGGGTAGGCCGTCATTGTAAACAAGAATTTGTTCTTAACTGACTTGCCTAGTTAAATCCCAATAGGCTTGCATTATAATATGCCCTTGAACTGTTCTCTATTGTAGGTGAGAGCTAGTGATATCACAGCTGGCCATTAGGACATTAGTCTATGATGACACTTGAATTGGATTTTCATGCAAACTCGCTAATGTGGAAAAACTATCCTGAACCATATCTCAGCCCAAGCTGTGGTCAAGACAGTTGAAACTGTTCCAGTGTCGGCTACTGTATGCATGTAGATAAACAGAATGGGAAAAAACCACACGAGAAGATCCTTTGTAAAACAGTGGCAGCCTATATTTAACCTGCCTATTCTCTAAGAAATGAGGCCACACTTCCCCGGCAACAACCAGCTGACAAATTCAACCAGCCGTCATTCCTGCCAATAAAATAATTATCCTACACAAGCACTGTCCCCATTCAACGAGAGATGCTACAGTCATTTGAACCATGCAGGCTCCTTCATTCTATAGTGTGTAGTGCATATAGCTACACAATAGTGTCTAGTTCTATAATGTCAAGCATTCCTAATGACTTCATCCAACAGCTACGTTATCTCAATGGACCAGGGAGGCTTCCACTGTTGGAGTGAAGGGCCAGAGAGAAGAAGAACCAATCATGGGAGGGTATTGAGCGAGAGAGGGGAGTGCGCGTGTGTGTGTGTGTGTGTGTGTGTGTGTGTGTGTGTGTGTGTGTGTGTGTGTGTGTGTGTGTGTGTGTGTGTGTGTGTGTGTGTGCGCGTACAAGCGTAGCGGAAGTGTATCTGAGGGGCTCTCAATTTAGTTCTCAACTAAAGCTCCTTAACCCACTATTGTATTAACATCTTCACGTATCCCACTGCAACACACACACACCCACACACACACACGCACACACCAGAGGAAATGACAAGTGCTGTGAAGTCGCCGGGGCGAAGAGGAGACACTTACAGCCTAGCACCGTAATCCTCAACTCTGAGAGTGACGTGCTGTTACACATGGGAGTACATCCTCCTGCCCAAGCAGTGTGTTCAGCCCTCAAAGATCTAGAAGAAGGAGGGATGGAGGAGGGATAGAGGGAACGATGGAGAGAGGGAGGACTGGGGGGGATGGGGGAGGGAGAGAGGGAACAATGGAGGAATGGAGGGATGTAAGGAGAGAGTGAGGGATAAAGCGAGGAAAGGAGAGAGGGAGGAGTGGGGGGATGGAGGGAGGGAGAGAGAGAGGGAATAAGGGATATAGGGAAGGGGGGAAAAGGGGAGAGGGAGGGAGTGGGGGGATGGAGGGGAGGGAGAGAGAGAGGGAATAAGGGATATAGGGAAGGGGGGGAAAGGGGAGAGGGAGGAGTGGGGGGGATGGAGGGAGGGAGAGAGAGAGGGAATAAGGGATATAGGGAAGGGGGAAAGGGGAGAGGGAGGAGTGGGGGGATGGAGGAAGGGAGAGAGAGAGGGAATAAGGGATATAGGGAAGGGGGGAAAGGGGAGAGAGAGGAGTGGTGGGGATGGAGGGAGGGAGAGAGAGAGGGAAAAGGGATATAGGGAAGGGGGGGAAAGGGGAGAGAGAGGAGTGGGGGGATGGAGGGAGGGAGAGAGAGAGGGAATAAGGGATATAGGGAAGGGGGAAAAGGGGAGAGGGAGGAGTGGGGGGATGGAGGAAGGGAGAGAGAGAGGGAATAAGGGATATAGGGAAGGGGGGAAAGGGGAGAGAGAGGAGTGGGGGATGGAGGGAGGGAGAGAGAGAGGGAAAAGGGATATAGGGAATGGGGGAAAGGGGAAGGTAGGAGGAGTGGGGGATGGATGGAGGGAGAAGAGAGGGCAAAAGGGATATAGGGGAAGGGGGACTAGGGGGAGGAGGAGGAGGGGGATGAAGGAGGAGAATTGCAATACAGTCGAGAGTGGGCCCTCAAACCTCTACAAGACGGATAGATGGCTGAATAAAGAGAAGGGATGGAAGATGGAGGTAGTGAGGGGGGAGGACTACATAAGTTAGTCAGAGGCAGTTGATGCCCACTGAGTGATTCACAGCTTTGTTAATCATACCAACAACTACATTATGCAAGGGGGAAAAAATTTCTGAAAATAGTTACCATTATGCATGCTTGTGCCTTCTCCATGAAACAAAGGCATGCAGATCAGAGGTGTTTCACAATGTGTTTGAAAGCATTTGAGTCGTCTACGCTACGCAGAGACATGGAAATAGACAAAAACCTCGCCACAGGTTCTGCCTTGCCACTCCAGATTTGGTCTCTCCGTTGGCGATTCTTCCGGTCTGAGCCGGCTATCGAATAAGTGGGAAGCAGTATCGGGCAAAAAAAAAAAAAATTCGGTGCT
>NC_052344.1:25188963-25206503 GCF_016432855.1 Salvelinus namaycush | reverse complement strand
ATTGGCTCAACAGTATGTTGCTCCATTGGTGTCTCACTGCATTGGGTCAACATTATGTTGCTCCATTGGTGTCTCACTGCATTGGGTCAACAGTATGTTGCTCCATTGGTGCCTCACTGCGTTGGCTCAACAGTATGTTGCTGCATTGGTATCTCACTGCGTTGGGTCAACAGTATGTTGCTCCATTGGTGTCTCACTGCATTGGGTCAACATTATGTTGCTCCATTGGTATCTCACTGCGTTGGGTCAACAGTATGTTGCTCCATTGGTGTCTCACTGCATTGGGTCAACATTATGTTGCTCCATTGGTGTCTCACTGCGTTGGGTCAACATTATGTTGCTCCATTGGTATCTCACTGCGTTGGGTCAACATTATGTTGCTCCATTGGTGTCTCACTGCATTGGGTCAACATTATGTTGCTCCATTGGTGTCTCACTGCATTGGGTCAACATTATGTTGCTGCATTGGTATCTCACTGCGGTGGGTCAACATTATGTTGCTCCATTGGTGTCTCACTGCATTGGGTCAACATTATGTTGCTGCATTGGTATCTTACTGCATTGGCTCAACAGTATGTTGCTGCATTGGAATCTTACTGCATTGGCTCAACAGTATGTTGCTCCATTGGTGTCTCACTGCATTGGCTCAACAGTATGTTGCTCCATTGGTATCTTACTGCATTGGCTCAACAGTATGTTGCTCCATTGGTGTCTCACTGCATTGGCTCAACAGTATGTTGCTCCATTGGTATCTTACTGCATTGGCTCAACAGTATGTTGCTCCATTGGTGTCTCACTGCATTGGGTCAACAGTATGTTGCTGCATTGGTATCTTACTGCATTGGCTCAACAGTATGTTGCTCCATTGGTGTCTCACTGCATTGGGTCAACATTATGTTGCTGCATTGGTATCTCACTGCGTTGGGTCAACATTATGTTGCTCCATTGGTGTCTCACTGCATTGGGTCAACATTATGTTGCTCCATTGGTGTCTCACTGCATTGGGTCAACATTATGTTGCTCCATTGGTGTCGCACTGCGTTGGCTCAACAGTATGTTGCTCCATTGGTGTCTCACTGCGTTGGCTCAACATTATGTGCTCCATTGGTGTCTCACTGCATTGGGTCAACATTATGTTGCTGCATTGGTATCTCACTGCGTTGGGTCACATTATGTTGCTCCATTGGTGTCTCACTGCATTGGGTCAACATTATGTTGCTCCATTGGTGTCTCACTGCATTGGGTCAACATTATGTTGCTCCATTGGTGTCGCACTGCGTTGGCTCAACAGTATGTTGCTCATTGGTGTCTCACTGCGTTGGCTCAACATTATGTTGCTCCATTGGTGTCTCACTGCATTGGGTCAACATTATGTTGCTCCATTGGTGTCTCACTGCATTGGGTCAACATTATGTTGCTCCATTGGTGTCTCACTGCATTGGGTCAACAGTATGTTGCTCCATTGGTGTCTCACTGCGTTGGCTCAACAGTATGTTGCTGCATTGGTGTCTCACTGCATTGGGTCAACATTATGTTGCTCCATTGGTGTCCTCACTGCGTTGGGTCAACAGTATGTTGCTGCATTGGTATCTTACTGCATTGGCTCAACAGTATGTTTCCTGCATTGGTATCTCACTGCGTTGGGTCAACATATGTTGCTCCATTGGTGTCTCACTGCATTGGGTCAACAGTATGTTGCTGCATTGGTATCTCACTGCATTGGCTCAACAGTATGTTGCTGCATTGGTATCTCACTGCATTGGGTCAACAGTATGTTGCTGCATTGGTGTCTCACTGCATTGGGTCAACAGTATGTTGCTGCATTGGTATCTCACTGCATTGGCTCAACAGTATGTTGCTGCATTGGTATCTCACTGCGTTGGGTGAACATTATATTGCTCCATTGGTGTCTCACTGCATTGGGTCAACATTATGTTGCTCCATTGGTGTCTCACTGCGTTGGCTCAACAGTATGTTGCTGCATTGGTACAGTTGGAAGTTTACATACACTTAGGTTGGAGTCATTAAAACTTGTTTTTCAACCACTCCACAAATGTCTTGTTAACAAACTATAGTTTTGGCAAGTCGGTTAGGACATCTACTTTGTGCATGACACAAGTAATTTTTCCAACAATTGTTTACAGACAGATTATTTCACTTATAATTCACTGTATCACAAATCCAATGGGTCAGAAGTTTACATACACTAAGTTGACTGTGCCTTTAAACAGCTTGGAAAATTCCAGAAAATTATGTCATGGCTTTAGAAGCTTCTGATAGGCTAATTGACATCATTTGAGTCAATTGGAGGTGTACCTGTGGATGTATTTCAAGGCCTACCTTCAAACTCAGTGCCTCTTTGCTTGGAATCATGGGGAAATAAAAAGAAATCAGCCAAGACCTCAGAAGAAAATGTGTAGACCTCCACAAGTCTGGTTCATCCTTGGGAGCAATTTCCAAACACCTGAAGGTACCACGCCCATCTGCACAAACAATAGTACGCAAGGATAAACACCATGGGACCACGCAGCCATCATACCACTCAGCAAGGAGACTTGTTCTGTCTCCTAGAGATGAATGCACTTTGGTGCGAAAAGTGCAAATCAATCCCAGAACAACAGCAAAGGACCTTGTGAAGATGCTGGAGGAAACAGCTGCAAAAGTATCTATATCCACAGTAAAACGAGTCCTCTATCGACATAACGTGATAGGCCGCTCAGCAAGGAAGAAGCCTCTGCTCCAAAACCGGCATAAAAAAGACAAACTACGGTTTGCAACTGCACATAGGGACAAAGATTGTACTTTTTGGAGAAATGTCCTCTGGTCTGATGAAACAAAAATAGAACTATTTGGCCATACTGACCATCGTTATGTTTGGAGGAAAAAGGGGGAGGCTTGCAAGCCGAAGAACACCATCCCAGATGCGAAGCACTGGGGTGGCAGCATCATGTTGTGGGGGTACTTTGCTGCAGAAGGGACTGGTGCACTTCACAAAATAGATGGCATCATGAGGATGGAAAATTATGTGGATATACTGAAGCAACATCTGAAGACATCAGTCAGGAAGTTAAAGCTTGGTCGCAAATGAGTCTTCCAAATGGACAATGACCCCAAGCATACTTCCAAAGTTGTGGTAAAATGGCTTAAGGACAACAAAGTCAAGGTATTGGAGTGGCCATCACAAAGCCCTGACCTCAATCCTATAGAAAATGTGTGGGCAGAACTGAAAAAGCATGTGCGAGCAAGGAGGCATAAAAACCTGACTCAGTTACACCAGGTCTGTCAGAAGGAATGGGCCAAAATTCACCCAACTTATTGTGGAAGGCTACCCGAAACATTAGACCCAAGTTAAACAATTTAAAGGCAATGCTACCAAATACTAATTAAGTGTATGTACACTTCTAACCCACTGGGAATGTGATGAAAGAAATAAAAGCTGAAATAAATCCTTCTCTCTACTATTAGTCTGACATTTCACATTCTTAAATTAAAGTGGTGATCGTAACTGACGTAAGACAGGGAATTGTTACTAGGATTAAATGTCAGGAATTGTGGAAAGCTGAGTTTAAATGTATTTGGCTATGGTGTAAGTAAACTTGTGATTTCAACTGTATCTCACTGCTTTGGCTCAACAGTGTTAACTCAAGTCACTAAGTAGAAGAAGACAAAACAACGATAGGAGAGCCGATTCCAAATTCGCGCTCTACCTCTTTACCTTGGCCCTAACCCGTCACTGTTTGTAGATCTGAAGGGCCTGGATAGGTGTAGTCAATGTTTCTAGATCTGAAGGGCCTGGATAGGTATAGTCAATGTTTGTAGATCTGAAGGGCCTGGATAGGTATAGTTCATGTTGAACTTACGTTTTACAGATCTGCAACCATCGAAGGGTTAGGGCCAAGAGGAAGGGCTGGGGAGCGAATTGGGACTGGCTGGATTAGTTGAACTGTTCTAGAAGAACTGTCGTCTGTGGCCAGTTTGACTTGAATGACCTGGATTATCGAACTCTGACCCCTTAAAAGGAAACTCCACTCAAAAACGATCTTACATTTTTTTTTTTATAATTTGTCCACTGCTGACACTGTCCCAAAATGTTTTGTATGTCAGCAGTCAAGATATTAGACTTTCAAGAAGCAAAGTGTCACCGAGCAACAACATCATAATGATGCAAAATGTGACCGACCGGCTCGATTCGATCGGCTCGATTCCGTCTGATGTAGCAACATTTAAAATGGTATTTTTACATTGGATAAAAGTACAGACTCAGAGCTGTAAAATGGTATATCATACACTACAGTTGAGGAACAATGGGAAAATAATTCTGCTTTGAAAGTTGATAAACTTGTAATCCCACTTTTGAGAAAATGGTCCTTGAATATTTTTGGTACAACTACTGGAGAGCTCTTCTTTGTCTACACCCGTTCAGCATCGTTTACACCCTCTTAAGCCCCACCCATCTCTTTAAGGATTCACATGTGAGGCCATGTGCTAAACAGAGTGAGTACAGTAGTGTACTAAACAACCAAATATTTCAAGACTAAAGGCTGGTTTATACGACGTCTATCGACATGTCTGTATTCAGTTGTCACGGTGACATCATGAACATTCCATTGTCGTCCGACATCAAACTTGTAGTTGTCGTTATGAAAAAGTAGAAACGTAAAAACAACAGACTGCATGACATCAGCAGCCTGGTGGTCCAAAATAGCATAACTGGTGGATTTTAACACCAATAAATCCACCTGTTTAAAAATATATGTAGTATGTGTCAATCTAGCAAACCAGGCAACTAAAAGCAACTTTCTAAACAATGTTTTGGTTTGTTTCTAGCTTGTTAGCTACCTAGCTAACGTTAAGTTAGCTGGCTAACGTTAAGTTAGCTGGCTAGCCAGTTCAAATAATGAACATATCATATAGCCGACAATGTCTTAACTTTAGCTAATTTGTATTCATTATTACAGGAAAATAAACTCACAACAATATCATTATTTACTAGTTAATGGTGAGCTAATTACAAAAAATAGCTAACGGTCATTAGTGTGACAAAATAAAAGCATGGCATTCTACCGGATAATTGTATAACTTGGACACTGTCTCGTTGGCCTAACGTTATGTCCTAATTTGACTTTGGTGCAGGTCATGTTGTTCTTCACATTACCGTCTCTGGTAAACACACACTATATCAAATCAAATCAATGTTTATTTGTCACATGCACAGGATCCAGAAGGTGTAAACGGTACAGTAAAAGGATTACTTGCATTGTGGAATCTTTTGTTTAGACATGTAGCTAACTAAACAATGAACCATAATCCCAACTCAGCCTTCTGTGTTCTCTTTTCCACTTCCTCCGCATTTGCAATCTGTCACGTTCTGACCATAGTTCTTTTGTGTTTTCCTTGTTTTAGTGTTGGTCAGGGCGTGAGCTGGGTGGGCATTCTATGTTGTGTGTCTAGTTTGTCCGTTTCTATGTATGACCTGATATGGTTCTCAATCAGAGGCAGGTGTTAGTCATTGTCTCTGATTGGGAACCATATTTAGGTAGCTTGTTTTGTGTTGGGGTTTGTGGGTGGTTGTCTTCTGTCTTCTGTCTTTGTGTTCTCTGCATCAGATAGGACTGTTTCGGTTTGCCACATTTGTTATTTTGTATTTTTGTAGCGTTCACGTTTTTTTGTCTTTATTAAATCAATATGAACACTAACTACGCTGCGTCTTGGTCCGATCCCTGCTACACCTCCTCTTCAGACGAAGAGGAGGAAGGCTGCCGTTACACAATCAAACACCTGAATTTACTCCGTCTCCTTTGCTATCATACTCTTTTCTCTGTAGCTATCATACTCTTTTCTCCGTAGCTATCATACTCTTTTCTCCGTAGCTATCATACTCTGAAGCATGCTACATGGCAGACCAATCTTAACTCATCTCCCAGCATGTCCAGCCCATCCATTATCTCAGCCAATCACGGCTAGCGGGAAGGTTCCTGTCTTTTTCCGTGGCTAAACCAACTAGGCTCATTATTATTTTTTTATTTTTTATTTTATCCCCTTTTCTCCACAATTTTCGTGGTATCCAATCGCTAGTAATTACTATCTTGTCTCATCGCTACAACTCCCGTACGGGCTCGGGAGAGACGAAGGTCGAAAGCCACGCGTCCTCCGAAGCACAACCCAACCAAGCCGCACTGCTTCTTAACACAGCGCGCCTCCAACCCGGAAGCCAGCCGCACCAATGTGTCGGAGGAAACACCGTGCACCTGGCCCCCTTGGTTAGCGCGCACTGCGCCCGGCCCGCCACAGGAGTCGCTGGAGCGCGATGAGACAAGGATATCCCTACCGGCCAAACCCTCCCTAACCCGGACGACGCTAGCCCAATTGTGCGTCGCCCCATGGACCTCCCGGTCGCGGCCGGCTGCGACAGAGCCTGGGCGCGAACCCAGAGACTCTGGTGGCGCAGCTAGCACTACGATGCAGTGCCCTAGACCACTGCGCCACCCGGGAGGCCCTAGGCTCATAATTTAACAATTTATTCATATTTACAGACGGCATACAAGTTTGTTGTTAAGACACATGAAAGTTCACATGTTCCAGAAGGCATTTCTGCCTTTTTACGTTCAAATGCATGTGAAGTAGTGACGTGCCACATACTCCTAGTTCCCTGAAACTAGTCACAAATGCTTTGCTTCTTCAAAGTCCAATATCTTGAAATCTTGACTCCTGACATGCAAAACATTTTGGGACTAAAGATAGTTTTTGAGTAGATTTTCCCTTTAAGTCACCCAGCTTATAGCAAGGTGGACAGAGTCATCACAACCTGTCACCATATCTCAAAGACCAGAGGCAGGAATCAATCATTTCTGCATTTGTTCCGTTTTTAAAGCAACTGGGAGAGATTATTAAATGGTTCTGGGTCAGTTGTTTCAGCTAGTTCCCCTTAGTGGGGAGAGTGTGAATGTCCCATTAAAGGACCTTAAAGTTGTCATGAAAACCGTGGGAGGAGGAAGAAGGATGGTTTAGTAGGAAGAGAGCACGGATGGAAAATAGTCTGAAAGCACAATTATATTTTAGTGTTGGCTGTAAACTGTCTCATAAACACACATACACAGTGAGATACCCCTTGTGGATTGGATGACGAGACATTTAGGACAATGTGCAAAACGTTCACTTTTATTCTTATTTGTTCCAGGTCTCCTGGGAGATGCCTGTTTTCTCACACTAAAAGGCCAGCTATGTGATCGGGAATACCAAGTCAGAACTGAATGCATTCAACCAGAATGTGTCTTCCACATTTAACCCCTCTGAATAAGAGAGGTGTGGGGGCTGCCTTATTCGACGTCCATGGGACTGTTGTTGTTATGGGATAACTGCCTTGCTCAAGGGCAGAACGGCACATTTTTCCACCTTGCCGACTCGAGACAGGGATTAGAACCAGCGACCTTTCGGGTTACTGGCCCAATGCTCTTAACTGCCAGGCTACCTGCCGCTAGATACCTGCAGCAGATCCCAGATCAGTTACAGAGATGTGGGCTTAGGGTCAGGCTCAGGTTGTTTGAAGAACCGATACTGTATTAGAGTCTGTGACATACGGGCCACCAGGTGAAGACATAGTGCCTATACTGTAGAATCACTTGAGCAATAGGCTGGATATGTGTTAGTGGGTCTATTTGATCTGAGACCACATTCATGGAGTTGTCCTCTGACATGGTAGGTTCAATCCTGTCATTGACTAAAGTAATACCAAAACCTATGGACTGTGTGAATGGTCATCCCTTGTGTACATCAAAATAAATCTATCTTTAGTGGAAATTAAAGTCAGAAAGAAGAAAAATCACCAACACGTACGCGCAAACACACACACACACACACACACACACACACACACACATAACGGTCCCTGACCTAACCCAAGAGGCATACAATAAACCAGTGTGTGAAAGGCCTAGAACCGGTCCAACTCTACTGCTTTGTAAATCTCACACGTTAGGACTGGTTGTGGTTATTGCATATTTTTATTTAACGCTTAGTTTAAATCTTGATTGTATCCCAAAGGAATTTGTTCTCGAGGCCCTGGCTTGAGTTTAGAGCTTTAGGTTTTATTTGCTTTGGTGACACCCTAATGTTTATTAATGCAGTGAACCAGGGGGAAGCTCAGGACCCTCCCTGTGGTTGGTCTCACAGGGTTGCCTAAGATAAATGTGACACTGATTCTACCAACCAATATGTATTTGCTTTTTAAATCTTTCTGTCCGTGGATGCAGGTATTTAGCCAGGTTGAGGCAGTGATTTGATGACGGCTATATAACTCTCTATCTCTCTCTCTGTCTCTATTTTTCTCAACTCTTTCTTTCTCTCTTGCGCTCTGTCTGTCTGTCTCTCTCTTTCTCTCTTTCTCTTCATTAACTCTGCAGTATGGTGTAGCTCTGCACCCAGTAACCATGACAACAGCACTCTGCACCACAATTCCCGTTCCCTCCCTGTAATACTGGAGAGAGAGAGAGAGAAAGGGCTAAAGTGTTTGGCTCCTTACTGTGTTGCTCTAGCCACAGATTAATTCCCTGTCAACTCGCTGAAACAAAGTTTATTTTTTAATTAAGAGAATTCTGTCTCCATCTCTTGCTCCTTTTCTCTCTCTCTTTCTCTGTCGCTCTCGCTCTTTCTCTCTGTCTCTCTCTTTCTTTCTCTCTCTCTCTGTCTCTCTCTCTTTCTGTCTCTCTCGCTCTCTGTCTCTCACTCTGTCTCTCTCTCTCTTGCTTTCATCATCTCCTCTATAACTTGCCGTATCTTCTTCTCCATCATTTTTTTCACTCCCCCACTTCTCCCCTCTTTCTCTTTTATTCTCCCTTCTGTCTTTGCCATCTCTTTCATCCCTCCCTTAATCTGCAATGGGTGGGGTTTTTGCCTTGTGTAATTAATGCTACTACTTAAATAATGGAGTGCTAATGGCGTGTAATTACTCTAATCAATATACTGTTAATGCTATGCCAGGGCTTGTTGCTATGATAGACAGTTTTGTTTTGTTTCTAAAGTAGATACCACAGCAACTGCTTTCCACTAAGAACAACAACCTGTCCTCTTCAGGCTCATTGATTTGTAGCTAGCTGTGGCTAAAGTTAGCTGAAGTTTGTAGGGGCTCTTTAGAGAAAACAGAACCATGGATTACGTTTTTTCCTGGTCCATAGATTTCCAGGCTGTATCACAACCGGCCGTGATTGGGAGTCCCATAGGGCGGCGCACAATTGGCCCAGCGTCATCCGGGGTTGGCCGGTGTAGGGCGTCATTGTAAATAAGAATTTGTTCTTAACTGACTTGCCTAGTTAAATAAAATAAAAAGATTCACTTCAGGGTGAGGAATCCTCTAACATCAAGTTGTAAAGTCTGTATAACACTTTGTGACATCTGCTGATGTAAAAAGGCTTTATAAATAAACTTGATTGATTGATAAAATCTTGAACTTCCTCTTTAATACAGATTATGCATAATCCCACACATTACAATTGCTACTCTACTACCGCTCGTTGTAGTCTTTGTAGGTGACCTCTCCAACAGCCACAGTGATCCTACCCCCACCTCTAGTCTAATGCACACCAGACCAGATACCATTTGAATAGGAGCGAGACCTCTGCTTTGGCCTAAAGGCCTTTTGCACGGCCCATAAAAAAGATTGGTGCTCTTTTTACAGTGGTGTTTGATTTCTGATATACTGCAGCATCTGTGATGTTATTAGTTTAACATATATAATTGAGTGTTTCTTCCAGCTACTAACAAGAAGCACATGTTACGGGGAAGGCAGAGGTCGCAATGAGGTTCTGTTCTACCTGGGTTGTGTGTGTGTGTGTGTGTGTGTGTGTGTGTGTGTGTGTGTGTGTGTGTGTGTGTGTGTGTGTGTGTGTGTGTGTGTGTGTGTGTGTGTGTGTGTGTGTGTGTGTGTGTGTGTGTGTGTGTGTGTGTGTGTGTGTGCATATCTACCACTATGTACTTAGTCTAGCCTGCTAGCTACTGGGAAGAGACTACCATGTACTTAGTCTAGCCTGCTAGCTACTGGGAAGAGACTACCATGTACGTAGTCTAGTCTGCTAGCTACTGGGAAGAGACTACTATGTACTTAGTCTAGTCTACTAGCTACTGGGAAGAGACTACCATGTACTTAGTCTAGCCTGCTAGCTACTGGGAAGAGACTACCATGTACTTAGTCTAGCCTGCTAGCTACTGGGAAGAGACTACCATGTACTTAGTCTAGTCTGCTAGCTACTGGGAAGAGACTACCATGTACTTAGTCTAGTCTGCTAGCTGCTGGGAAGAGACTACCATGTACGTAGTCTAGCCTGCTAGCTACTGGGAAGAGACTACCATGTACTTAGTCTAGCCTGCTAGCTACTGGGAAGAGACTACCATGTACTTAGTCTAGTCTGCTAGCTACTGGGAAGAGACTACCATGTACTTAGTCTAGCCTGCTAGCTACTGGGAAGAGACTACCATGTACTTAGTCTAGCCTGCTAGCTACTGGGAAGAGACTACCATGTACTTAGTCTAGTCTGCTAGCTACTGGGAAGAGACTACCATGTACTTAGTCTAGTCTGCTAGCTACTGGGAAGAGACTACCATGTACTTAGTCTAGCCTGCTAGCTACTGGGAAGAGACTACCATGTACTTAGTCTAGTCTGCTAGCTACTGGGAAGAGACTACCATGTACTTAGTCTAGTCTGCTAGCTACTGGGAAGAGACTACCATGTACTTAGTCTAGTCTGCTAGCTACTGGGAAGAGACTACCATGTACTTAGTCTAGCCTGCTAGCTACTGGGAAGAGACTACCATGTACTTAGTCTAGTCTGCTAGCTACTGGGAAGAGACTACCATGTACTTAGTCTAGCCTGCTAGCTACTGGGAAGAGACTACCATGTACTTAGTCTAGTCTACTAGCTACTGGGAAGAGACTACCATGTACTTAGTCTAGCCTGCTAGCTACTGGGAAGAGACTACCATGTACGTAGTCTAGCCTGCTAGCTACTGGGAAGAGACTACCATGTACTTAGTCTAGCCTGCTAGCTACTGGGAAGAGACTACCATGTACTTAGTCTAGCCTGCTAGCTACTGGGAAGAGACTACCATGTACTTAGTCTAGTCTGCTAGCTACTGGGAAGAGACTACCATGTACTTAGTCTAGTCTGCTAGCTACTGGGAAGAGACTACCATGTACTTAGTCTAGTCTGCTAGCTACTGGGAAGTCTGCTAGCTACTGGGAAGAAACTATCATGTAGGTGAGGAACAGGCCTCTACATGCCCAGTGTAGCTGCTACTTCCCCCCTCAAGGTGGGCTGACCTGACCTGGGACTGGGGAGTGCTGGCCTCAGGGTGCAACTTCTCATCCTGAGGAGGAATTGGAGATGTGTTAGATTGTAGTTATATTGAGATAATTTAGTTGGGACCTGTACTGTATGATTATGTAGTGACACTGGTTTGTCACCCACTACCCTTCCTGATCCTTCCATCTGTTCTCTCTCACCCCTTCCTGATCCTTCCCTCTGTTCTCTCTCACCCCTTCCTGATCCTTCCCTCTGTTCTCCCTCACCCCTTCCTGATCCTTCCCTCTGTTCTCCCTCACCCCTTCCTGATCCTTCCCTCTGTTCTCCCTCACCCCTTCCTGATCCTTCCCTCTGTTCTCTCTCACCCCTTCCTGATCCTTCCCTCTGTTCTCCCTCACCCCTTCCTGATCCTTCCATCTGTTCTCTCTCACCCCTTCCTGATCCTTCCCTCTGTTCTCCCTCACCCCTTCCTGATCCTTCCCTCTGTTCTCCCTCACCCCTTCCTGATCCTTCCCTCTGTTCTCCCTCACCCCTTCCTGATCCTTCCCTCTGTTCTCCCTCACCCCTTCCTGATCCTTCCCTCTGTTCTCTCTCACCCCTTCCTGATCCTTCCCTCTGTTCTCCCTCACCCCTTCCTGATCCTTCCCTCTGTTCTCCCTCACCCCTTCCTGATCCTTCCCTCTGTTCTCCCTCACCCATTCCTGATCCTTCCCTCTGTTCTCCCTCACCCATTCCTGATCCTTCCCTCTGTTCTCTCTCACCCCTTCCTGATCCTTCCCTCTGTTCTCTCTTACCCCTTCCTGATCCTTCCCTCTGTTCTCCCTCACCCCTTCCTGATCCTTCCCTCTGTTCTCCCTCACCCCTTCCTGATCCTTCCCTCTGTTCTCCCTCACCCCTTCCTGATCCTTCCCTCTGTTCTCTCTCACCCCTTCCTGATCCTTCCCTCTGTTCTCCCTCACCCCTTCCTGATCCTTCCCTCTGTTCTCCCTCACCCCTTCCTGATCCTTCCATCTATTCTCTCTCACCCCTTCCTGATCCTTCCCTCTGTTCTCCCTCACCCCTTCCTGATCCTTCCCTCTGTTCTCCCTCACCCCTTCCTGATCCTTCCCTCTGTTCTCCCTCACCCCTTCCTGATCCTTCCCTCTGTTCTCCCTCACCCCTTCCTGATCCTTCCCTCTGTTCTCTCTCACCCCTTCCTGATCCTTCCCTCTGTTCTCCCTCACCCCTTCCTGATCCTTCCCTCTGTTCTCCCTCACCCCTTCCTGATCCTTCCCTCTGTACTCCCTCACCCATTCCTGATCCTTCCCTCTGTTCTCCCTCACCCATTCCTGATCCTTCCCTCTGTTCTCTCTCACCCCTTCCTGATCCTTCCCTCTGTTCTCTCTTACCCCTTCCTGATCCTTCCCTCTGTTCTCCCTCACCCCTTCCTGATCCTTCCCTCTGTTCTCCCTCACCCCTTCCTGATCCTTCCCTCTGTTCTCCCTCACCCCTTCCTGATCCTTCCCTCTGTTCTCCCTCACCCCTTCCTGATCCTTCCATCTGTTCTCTCTCACCCCTTCCTGATCCTTCCCTCTGTTCTCTCTCACCCCTTCCTGATCCTTCCCTCTGTTCTCTCTCACCCCTTCCTGATCCTTCCCTCTGTTCTCTCTCACCCCTTCCTGATCCTTCCATCTGTTCTCTCTTACCCCTTCCTGATTCTTCCCTCTGTTCTCTCTCACCCCTTCCTGATCCTTCCATCTGTTCTCCCTCACCCCTTCCTGATCCTTCCCTCTGTTCTCCCTCACCCCTTCCTGATCCTTCCCTCTGTTCTCTCTCACCCCTTCCTGATCCTTCCATCTGTTCTCTCTTACCCCTTCCTGATCCTTCCCTCTGTTCTCTCTCACCCCTTCCTGATCCTTCCATCTGTTCTCCCTCACCCCTTCCTGATCCTTCCCTCTGTTCTCTCTCACCCCTTCCTGATCCTTCCATCTGTTCTCTCTTACCCCTTCCTGATCCTTCCCTCTGTTCTCTCTCACCCCTTCCTGATCCTTCCCTCTGTTCTCCCTCACCCCTTCCTGATCCTTCCCTCTGTTCTCTCTCACCCCTTCCTGATCCTTCCATCTGTTCTCTCTTACCCCTTCCTGATCCTTCCCTCTGTTCTCCCTCACCCCTTCCTGATCCTTCCCTCTGTTCTCTCTCACCCCTTCCTGATCCTTCCATCTGTTCTCTCTTACCCCTTCCTGATCCTTCCATCTGTTCTCCCTCACCCCTTCCTGATCCTTCCCTCTGTTCTCTCTCACCCCTTCCTGATCCTTCCATCTGTTCTCTCTTACCCCTTCCTGATCCTTCCCTCTGTTCTCTCTTACCCCTTCCTGATCCTTCCCTCTGTTCTCTCTCACCCCTTCCTGATCCTTCCCTCTGTTCTCTCTCACCCCTTCCTGATCCTTCCATCTGTTCTCCCTCACCCCTTCCTGATCCTTCCCTCTGTTCTCTCTCACCCCTTCCTGATCCTTCCATCTGTTCTCTCTCACCCCTTCCTGATCCTTCCCTCTGTTCTCTCTCACCCCTTCCTGATCCTTCCCTCTGTTCTCTCTCACCCCTTCCTGATCCTTCCCTCTGTTCTCCCTCACCCCTTCCTGATCCTTCCCTCTGTTCTCTCTCACCCCTTCCTGATCCTTCCATCTGTTCTCTCTCACCCCTTCCTGATCCTTCCCTCTGTTCTCTCTCACCCCTTCCTGATCCTTCCCTCTGTTCTCTCTCACCCCTTCCTGATCCTTCCCTCTGTTCTCTCTCACCCCTTCCTGATCCTTCCCTCTGTTCTCTCTCACCCCTTCCTGATCCTTCCATCTGTTCTCTCTCACCCCTTCCTGATCCTTCCCTCTGTTCTCTCTCACCCCTTCCTGATCCTTCCATCTGTTCTCTCTTACCCCTTCCTGATCCTTCCCTCTGTTCTCTCTCACCCCTTCCTGATCCTTCCATCTGTTCTCTCTCACCCCTTCCTGATCCTTCCATCTGTTCTCTCTTACCCCTTCCTGATCCTTCCCTCTGTTCTCCCTCACCCCTTCCTGATCCTTCCCTCTGTTCTCCCTCACCCCTTCCTGATCCTTCCCTCTGTTCTCCCTCACCCCTTCCTGATCCTTCCCTCTGTTCTCCCTCACCCCTTCCTGATCCTTCCCTCTGTTCTCTCTCACCCCTTCCTGGTCCTTCCATCTGTTCTCTGTCTTTCTTTATCTCTCCTACATTTGTTGCCCCCCTGTTCCAGATGTTTTTCTTGTAATTCTGTTTCTTCTCCGTCCTCCTCCCTCCTCATCCTCTGTAGCCCGCAGCCATCATTCCTCTGACGGCCTCATGTTACCTGACCCATCGTTGCCATGGTGACCTCTTGACCAACGGCCAGGTGAACTCTACCAACACACTTTGATTACTGTCTGTCTGCATCTGTATGCCTGTCTGCATGTCTGTCTGCATGCCTATCTGTCTGTCTGTCCATTTGTCAATTTCTCATCTTTCTTTTCTCTCTTTCCCCTCTGTCATTTCTCTCTCTCTTTCTCTACCTCTCTCTCAATTCAATTTCAATTTAAGGGGCTTTATTGGCAGGGAAAACACATGTTTACATTGCCAAAGCAAGTGAAATAGATAATAAACAAAAGTGAAATAAACAATAAAAATGAAAAGTAAACATTACACTTGGAACACATAAGTTCCAAAATAATAAAGACATTTCAAATGTCATATTGTGTCTATATACAGTGTTGTAATGATGTGTAAATTGTTCAAGTACAAAATGGAAAATAAATAAACATAAATGTAGGTTGTATTTACAATGGGGTTTGTTCTTCGCTGTTTGCCCTTTTCTTGTCTCATATCTGGCTGTTGTGATTGCACACTGTGGTATTTCATCCAATAGATATGGGAGTTTATCAAAATTTTATTTTTAATTTTTATTCTTTGTGGGTCTGTGTAATCTGAGGGAAATATGTGTCTCTAATATGGTCATACATTTGGCAGGAGGTTAGGAAGTGCAGCTCAGTTTCCACCTCATTTTGTGGGCAGTGTGCACATAGCCTTTCTTCTCTTGAGAGCCAGGTCTGCCTACGGCGACCTTTCCCAATAGCATGGCTATGCTTACTGAATCTGTACATAGTCAAAGCTTTCCTTAATTTTGGGTCAGTCACAGTGGTCAGGTATTCTGCCACTGTCTACTCTCTGCTTAGGGCCAAATAGCATTCTAGTTTTATCAGGCTTTTGGAAAATTCTTTCCAATGTGTCAAGTAATTATCTTTTTGCTTTCTCATGATTGGGTTGGGTCTAATTGTGTTGCTGTATCTGGGGCTCTGTGGGGTCTGTTTGTGTTTGTGAACAGAGCCCCAGGACCAGCTTGCTTAGGGGGCTCTTCTCAAGGTTAATTTCTCTGTAGGTGATGGCTTTGTTATGAAGGTTTGGGAATTGCGTCTTTTAGGTGGTTGTAGAATTGAATGGCTCTTTTCTGGATTTTGATAATTAGCAGGTATCGGCCTAATTCTGCTCTGCATGCATTATTTGGTGTTTTACGTTGTCACAGAGGATATTGTTGCAGAATTCTGCATGCAGAGTCTCAATTTGCTGTTTGTCCCGTTTTGTGAATTCTTGGTTGGTGAGCGTACCCCAGACCTCACAACCACAAAGAGCAATGGGTTCTATAACTGATTCAAGTATTTTTAGCCAGATCCAAATTGGTATGTCGAATTGTACATTCCTTTTGATGGCATAGAAGGCCCTTCTTGCCTTGTCTCTCAGATTGTTCACAGCTCTATGGAAGTAACCTGTGGAGCTGATGTTTAGGCCAAGGTATGTATAGTTTTTTGTGTGCTCTAGGGCAATGGTGTCTAGATGGAATTTGTATTCGTGGTCCTGGCAACTGGACCTTTTTTGGAACACCATTATTTTTTTCTTACTGAGATTTACTGTCAGGTCCCAGATCTGACAGAATCTGTGCAGAAGATCTAGGTGCTGCTGTAGGCCCTCCTTGGTTGGAGAGAGAAGGACCAGATCAACAGCAAACAGTAGACATTTGAGTTCAGATTCTAGTAGGGTGAGGCCTGGTGCTGCAGACTGTTCCAGTGCCCTCGCTAATTCGTTGATATATATATATGTTGAAGAGGGTGGGGCTTAAGCTGCATCCCTATCTCACCCCCTGGATTTTATAATGTTGTATATTTTTCCCCCAACACCACTTTCCATCCATTTGTATAGTAGGCCCTCATGCCAAATTGAGTCGAAAGCTTTTTTGAAATCAACAAAGCTTGAGAAGACTTTGCCTTTGTTTTGGTTTGTTTGTTTGTCAATTAGGGTGTGCAGGGTGAATACGTGGTCTGTCATACGGTATTTGGTAAAAAGACAATTTGACATTTGCTTAGTACATTGTTTTCACTGAGGAAATGTGCGAGTCTGCTGTTAATGATAATGCAGAGGATTTTCCCAGGCTTGCTGTTGACACATATCCCACGGTAGTTATTGGGGTCAACTTTGTCTCCACTTTTGTGGATTGTGGTGATCAGTCCTTGGTTCCAAATATTGGGGAAGAGACCAGAGCTGAGGATGATGTTAAAGAGTTTAAGTATAGCCAATTGGAATTTGTGGTCTGTATATTTTATCATTTCATTTAGGATACCATCAACCTAACAGGCCTTTTTGGGTTGGACGGATTGTATTTTGTTCTGTAGTTCGTTCAATGTAATTGGATAATCCAGTGGGTTCTGGTAGTCTTTAATAGTTTATTCTAAGATTTGTATTTGATCATGTACAGTATATCACAAAAGTATATCACAGTATATCACACCCTCACATTTTTGTAAATATTTGAGTATATCTTTTCATGTGACAACACTGAAGAAATGACACTTTGCTACAATGTAAAGTAGTGAGTGTACAGCTTGTATAACAGTGTAAATTTGCTGTCCCCTCAAAATAACTCAACACACAGCCATTAATGTCTAAACCGCTGGCAACAAAAGTGAGTACACCCCTAAGTGAAAATGTCCAAATTGGGCCCAATTAGCCATTTTCCCTGTATATACCAAATTAGTCTCTTCCCTGTATCACACCTGGTAGTTCGGTAGATGGGACTACCAGATCTCTAACCGAGAGGGCAACCCGTGGGTCCTTCTCCTCTATACCATGTTTCTTGTAGAATGACAATGTCTGTATTTCCAATGTCTTTGATGAAGTCTGGCTTCCTGCTCTTTAGGCCAAAGGCAGATGACCTCAGGCCTTGTATATTCCAGGATGAGA
>NC_052344.1:25106463-25186463 GCF_016432855.1 Salvelinus namaycush | reverse complement strand
TCTCTCATCTCTGCCCACCACTCCTTCCTCTGGACATGGACTGTGCTTTTACTGAGCGTGGCCACGGTTCTGACTCACTGGGCCGCACCATCACAAGTACATAGGGGGGAATTGGAACATATGGACGTCTGGTTCAAACCAGTCGCTGAATGCTCGTATGGTAGTACTGGAAGGTGTTTTATTGTATGGGCTATAGACTAACTAGGTCCCAGAGTTATACCTGGACAGGTCACATAATATAGTAAGGGGAAACTACTGTCTAGTTATTTCATAGAATCCCTCTTTACAGTAGTTAATTTCCAGACAGTTCAGTTGGAGAAAAGAACTGACTTTGTTACGTGACTCCGCTGTAGCCTGTCAATGTCCATTTACAGTGGAGGTCTGCTCTATGAACCCTGTCTCTACTGCTGGACAGTGTGATAGCTGACACACATCCAACATCCACGATGTTGTTGTTTCTAGGTCATTTCTAGGGCTCTCAAATGGATGCATTTAGCCTAACAGCCTTCTAAACGGTGTTTTAAAATGGCACATGTCCTGTGTTAAAAGTGCATTCCTGTACTTAACTGAACTGTCAGCTAATCATACATTTTCCACCTCCCCATCTCTCTCGCTCTCTCCCGTTTCCTGTTTCATCTCTTCTCCTCTCAATGCTTCTCTTTCTCACACACACCTCTCTCCATCACACACACACACCATTCTCCATCACACACACACACCTCTCTCCATCACAGACACACACCTTTCTCCATCTCACACACAGACACCTCTCTCCATCACACACACACACACCTCTCTCCATCACACACATACCTCTCACACACACCTCTCTCAACACACACTCCTTCTCTTTGCTGAGTGATATGTTAAGCAGGTTCACTGATGGTGCTCCTCTCTAGCACCCTTGGGCCTTGTCTGACATCACTGAGGGCGCTCAGATTTTTCTGACAGCTGTCACACACACACCTCCTCTCCTGTTTATAGACGTCTCTCTCTCTCTGTTTCCTTAGCCCCAGAGAGATTAGAGGTCAAAACATGACCAGCTGCTTCCCAATGACCCCCAAGACTTCCGGTATCCTCTGCCCTTTCTACTGACCGCTGGGAGGTCAGAGTTTATCACATCATGTTTAAAGTCACATGGGACTATGTAGTTAACAATCTGGCCCTCTATTAGGTGACTGTGATGGCCCTCTAACCATCACAGTCACCTGTGATGAACTTGGAATTATTAGGTGACTGTGATGGCCCTCTAACCATCACAGTCACCTAATAATTCCAAGTTTACAATTGGCTCATTCATCCCCCTCCTCTCCCCTGTAACTATTCCCCAGGTCGTTGCTGTAAATGAGAACGTGTTCTCAGTCAACTTACCTGGTAAAATAACGGACAAATAAAAAAATACAAGGAAATGTTTGCTAGGTAAAATCACACGGGATGGAAAATTGACACTTTTACCTGTGTCCTCAATTACTCTTGAGGACTATAACAAAGAACTGTGTAGGGCGTCAAAACATCTACTTACAAATACATTATTCATATTCTCTGCTTACCAATGGGCATTATAGTAAACACCCAGAAAACCAAGACAAAAGCAGAAATAGGATCAATAGATTTCATTGTAACACCTTAGACCACTTCTATTGACCAAGAGTAGCCGATAGCACAGTAGCCGATCTCTATTTTTCTCTTTATAAGTAACATTAACTCCACTTTCAGGTTAATTTTATTTGAGCGGTGAAGTGTGGTTTATCCAGCAGAAATAGGATCAATGTCTGCCAGCGTAACACAGTCAATCGTTGCTATTGATATCTACCAAAATACTAGCTAAAACAGTAGTGAATTTGTAGTATTCTGTAATTTACTGGTTCTAGGTCAATATTTTACATTTAAGTCATTTAGCAGACACTCTTATCCAGAGCGACTTACATTTATCTTAAGATAGCTAGGTGAGACAACCACATATCACAGTCGTAGCAAGTACATTTTTCTTCAATAAAGAAGTTATCAGCAAATAACTGTATCACCTTGCACCAGAGTACACCACACAGAGAGTACCGAGATCCTTTATGATTTAGAGGACGATGTTAATGGCCCATAGTACTGATCGGTGAAGCAGGGAACTAGACAGGAACTGGGGTAAAGGTAGCCATTAGCCAATGCTTGGCGGTGTTAACAGTGTACTGTAGTGAATTTGTAGTATTCTGTCATTTACTGGTTCTAGGTTAACAACAGTAGTGAATTTGTAGTATTCTACTGGTTCTAGGTTAACAACAGTAGTGAATTTGTAGTATTCTGTCATTTACTGGTTCTAAATTAACAGCAGTAGTGAATTTGTAGTATTCTGTCATTTACTGGTTCTAAATTAACAGCAGTAGTGAATTTGTAGTATTCTGTCATTTACTGGTTCTAGGTTAACAACTGTAGTGCATTTGTAGTATTCTGCCATTTACTGGTTCTAGGTTAACAGTAGTGAATTTCTAGTACTTTGTCATTCACTGGTTCTAGGTTAACAGTAGTAGTGAACCTCTTAACACCCCTACTCTTACGATAAGTGCCATGGAATCTTTAATGACCTTCAAGTCAGGACACCCGTTTAACGTCCCATCCGAAAGACGGCACCCTACACAGGGCAGTGTCCCCAATCACCAGTAAATGCTTGGGGCATTTTTTTAGACCAGAGGAAAGAGCCACTTCCAGCAGCAGCACCACTTCCAGCACCACTTCCAGCAGCATCAGGTCTCCCATCCAGGGACTGACCATGACCAGCCCTGCTTAGCTTCAGAAGCAAGCCTGCTGCTGGTATCTCTGTTTCACGCTCTGGTTTTGCTTGTACTAACAAACAATCTCTTTTTTTTCTCTTTTCTTTTTTTTAACCCCTTTTCTCCCCAATTTCGTGGTATCCAATTGTTAGTAGTTACTATCTTGTCTCATCGCTACAACTCCCGTACAGGCTCAGGAGAGACGAAGGTCGAAAGCCATGCGTCCTCCGAAACACAACCCAACCAAGCCACACTGCTTCTTAACACAGTGCGCATCCAACCCAGAAGCCAGCCGCACCAATGTGTCAGAGGAAACACTGTGCACCTGGCGACCTTGTTAGCGTGCACTGCGCCCGGCTCGCCACAGGAGTCGCTGGTGCACGATGAGACAAGGATATCCCTCCCGGCCAAACCCTCCCTAACCCGGACGACGCTAGGCCAATTGTGCGTCGCCCCACGGACCTCCCGGTCGCAGCCGGCTGCGACAGAGCCTGGGCACGAACCCAGAGTCTCTGGTGGCACAGCTAGACCACTGCGCCACCCGGGAGGCCACACTAACAAACAATCTCACCTGCAGTGTTCTCTTTAGTTGCCTTGACAGCTCATTTCTCAGTGTGGAAAGTTCACTCACACAGTTGCCTGATAGGAATGCATTGATTAGGAGGAAATTTTTTAGGAAGAGACTGGCTCAGGGTACGTTTGTGCCAAGGGCAGTGTGTGTGTATTTGTGTGTGTGTGTGTGTGCTGCATGTGCGTGTGCGTTTAGAGTATGTGGGTATGTGTTGTGGGTTGGCACAGCCTGGCTCTTCTGTAGTTGGCAGGAGTGGGCACAGCACTCTGGGTGTGTGGTTGGTGAAAGTGTGGCAGAATCATGTTAGCCGCAGGGGAGACTTCCTGTATTCCTGGTGTGAGACTCTCACAGGTGCGCCACCATTCGCATCACAGGGCAATGCTGCAACAATCACATGATAATATCAGCCTATTACACTTGACATAACAGGTGTTTTATTGAGTCTGCCAAAGAGGATCTAGCACTAATCCTAACCCAATAGATAAGTAAATTAACATAGACTTATAACTGTGAATTCATGTTCACAATCTGAGTGTTCAATTGCTCTTAATATATTCCAGTCCAGAACATGACCTCACCTCTCTCTCTCTCTCCATCTTCTGTCGATACGCTCTAGGAAAAAATGGTTCCAAAGGGATTCTTCGGCTGTCCCCATAGGTCAACACTTCATGATTCCAGGTAGAACCCTGTTTGGGTTCCATGTAGAAACCTTTGTGGAAAGGGTTCTAGATGGAACCCAAAAGGGTTCTACCTCAAACCAAAAAGGTTCTACCTGGAACCAAAAATGGTTCTTCAAAGTCTTCTCCTATGGGGACAGCCAAAAAAACATTTTAGGTTCTAGATAGCAGCTTTTTTCCCAAGAGTGTACTCTCAGCTCTGCCCCAATTAAACTTAACCGTGTGTAAAAAATCATCCACTCAAAATTTCAGGCTGAAACTTCAACATTTCATAATTAAAGTGCTGTATGAAAAATCACACAATTAAATCCTGTGCTGTAGAACTGCCGGCGAAAGTAATGTTTGATTCATAACCGCTGTGATGGAAGCAGCCGAGCACAGAAAAGAGTGAGAGGAGAGAAACTAAGATTTCAGAATTACATTAAATATATACTTCATCAAATTAGAGGGTTTGTTTGGTTGAAAAGCCTGTGGGGCTTGAATGCTGAATAGACAGGGCGTTCCAAGCCGAATATGAATAGGTAACTTCTGTTCAGACTCTGAGTTGGCTGTGTAAATAATCGCAGGCCTGGCTAGTATTAATGTAGCTGTAGATAGATAATGCAGAGTTTTTTACCATTTACGGTGGCTGCGTTTGAGTGACTGTCAGAGATAGCCGAGGATGGCTGCTCACTGCCCTTTGCTTTAGGGTCACAGAGAGGGAGAGAGTGAAAGTGTGTGTGTGTGTGTGTGTGTGTTCCTGTGAGAGAGAGAGTGTGAAAGAGAAAGTGAGAGTGTCAGGGCCAGATTTCCTGTAAAAACAAGCCAATTACCTATAATGCTACGGATGTTTCTACTGCACATTGTCAAAAGAGTTAATGAATGACAGACCTTCCACCACACACACACACACACACACACACACACACACACACACACACACACACACACACACACACACACACACACACACACACACACACACACACACACACACACACACCCCCATACCATCACATGCATACACACACTCACGAACCCATGCACACACACACGCATGCGCGCTCACACACACGGACATAGACACACCCCTCCCAATAGCTTTGGTAATTCCCCCCCCCCCCCCCCCCCCCCCCCCCACTCTCCCTCTCTTTTGGTGCAGGAACTGTTCCCTACTTCCTATGCACATGGTTGTGTTCTCCTTGGCCTGCAGCGTGAATGGAATCAAAGCTCACTTTTACAGCACAACTGATGACTTGGGGGATTTGCCCACATTTAATTAGCTGTGGGTTTAGAGAGACAAGCCTGGTTAATATTCCCCAACTGAATACCCCCACTAGCAGTATACCACCTTTTATTCAGATCACACCCTATTCCCTTTATAGTGCACTACTTTTGACCAGGGCCCATGGGGCAGCAGCGTAGCCTAGTGGTTAGAGCGTTGGACTAGTAACCGAAAGGTTGCAAGATCGACTCCCCGAGCTGACAAGGTAAAAATCTGTTGTTCTGCCCCTGAACAAGGCAGTTAACCCACCGTTCCTAGGCCGTCATTGAAAATAAGAATTTGTTCTTAACTGACTTGCCTAGTTAAATAAAGGTTACATAAATAAAGGGAGTAGGGTGCCATTTGGGATGCACCCCTAGCCATTTGCTGATGCTATAATTGCGCTCAATACATAAATTATCCTTAACTAAAGTATAAATGAATGGGTGTTACAGGGTTTTAATGTAATATGTTCCTTTGCTCGGTTAAACTTCTGGAAAGTCGCTAAAGCTGCTTGATGGCAGCATTTGATTAAGATGGCAGTCGGTGACAGTCTTTTTAGTCTAGTTGTGTGGAAATTGGAGAGAGAGAATATTGTTGCATATGCTTCAACTGTTCTAATTGAGAGGTTTTAATGGTTGTGGGCGGTAGCTACTACTGACCTCTCCCGAAGTGTCCAGGGGTCAGCAGTAGGACACCAGCGGTGTTCAGTCAGACACCGTTAGGCCAGGCTATAGAAGGTAGAGGGTGTTCAGTCAGACACCGTTAGGCCAGGCTATAGAAGGTAGAGGGTGTTCAGTCAGACACCGTTAGGCCAGGCTATAGAAGGTAGAAGGTGTTCAGTCAGACACCGTTAGGCCAGGCTATAGAAGGTAGAGGGTGTTCAGTCAGACACCGTTAGGCCAGGCTATAGAAGGTAGAGGGTGTTCAGTCAGACACCGTTAGGCCAGGCTATAGAAGGTAGAGGGTGTTCAGTCAGACACCGTTAGGCCAGGCTATAGAAGGTAGAGGGTGTTCAGTCAGACACCGTTAGGCCAGGCTATAGAAGGTAGAGGGTGTTCAGTCAGACACCGTTAGGCCAGGCTATAGAAGGTAGAGGGTGTTCAGTCAGACACCGTTAGGCCAGGCTATAGAAGGTAGAGGGTGTTCAGTCAGACACCGTTAGGCCAGGCTATAGAAGGTAGAGGGTGTTCAGTCAGACACCGTTAGGCCAGGCTATAGAAGGTAGAGGGTGTTCAGTCAGACACCGTTAGGCCAGGCTATAGAAGGTAGAGGGTGTTCAGTCAGACACCGTTAGGCCAGGCTATAGAAGGTAGAGGGTGTTCAGTCAGACACCGTTAGGCCAGGCTATAGAAGGTAGAGGGTGTTCAGTCAGACACCGTTAGGCCAGGCTATAGAAGGTAGAGGTACTGAGTTTGTTGGTGCTCAGGGAACTCCCTCCCCCTTCCCTTCTATCTGTCCCTCCTATCCCTCTCTTACGTTGACATTTTACATGTTAGTCATTTAGCAGACGCTCTTATCCAGAGTGACGTACAGTTAGTTAATAGCCTTAGCTTCTCAAATGACTGCCCCGCCTGGTTCACCAACTACTTCGCAGATAGAGTTCAGTGTGTCAAATCAGAGGGCCTGTTGTCCGGACCTCTGGCAGTCTCTATGGGGGTGCCACAGGGTTCAATTCTCGGGCCGACTCTTTTCTCTGTATATATCAATGATATCGCTCTTGCTGCTGGTGATTCTCTGATCCACCTCTACGCAGACGACACCATTCTGTATACTTCTGGCCCTTCTTTGGACACTGTGCTAACAAACCTCCAAACAAGCTTCAATGCCGTACAACTCTCCTTCCGTGGGCTCCAACTGCTTTTAAATGCAAGTAAAACTAAATGCATCACTACTCTGGACAGTTCTGACTTAGAATATGTGAACAACTACAAATACCTAGGTGTCTGGCTAGACTGTAAACTCTCCTTCCAGACTCACATTAAGCATCTCCAATCCAAAATTAAATCTAGAATCGGCTTCCTATTTCGCAACAAAGCCTCCTTCACTCATGCCGCCAAACATACCCTCGTAAAACTGACTATCCTACCAATCTTTGACTTCGGCGATGTCATTTACAAAATAGCCTCCAACACTCTACTCAGAAAATTGGATGCAGTCTATCACAGTGCCATCCGTTTTATCACCAAAGCCCCATATACTACCCACCACTGTGACCTGCATGCTCTCGTTGGCTGGCCCTCGCTTCATATTCGTCACCAAACCCACTGGCTCCAGGTCATCTATAAGTCTCTGCTAGGTAAAACCCCGCCTTATCTCAGCTCACTGGTCACCATAGCAACACCCACCCGTAGCACGCGCTCCAGCAGGTATATTGCACTGTTCATCCCCAAAGACATCACTTCCTTTGGCCGCCTCTCCTACACTTGCACACACTGTAAAGTACATCGATTTTTCTATTTTTCTTTCTTTTGTGTTATTGACTGTACGTTTGTTTATGTGTAACTCTGTGTTGTTGTTTTTGTCGCACTGCTTTGCTTTATCTTGGCCAGGCCGCAGTTGTAAATGAGAACTTGTTCTCAACTGGCCTACCTGGTTAAATAAAGGTGAAATAAAATAAATAAATAAAATGGTGCATTCATCTGAAGATGTCTAGGTGAGACAACAACACATCACAATAGTATCAAGTACCTTTTCCCTCAACTAAGTATGTATCAGCAACGTCAGTGCCAGTGGAAAAGAGGGCCTCTTCCCGCCTTTTTCTTTGTTTACAGCTCTTGCCCAGAACCAAGGAACTTTGAACTCAGCCAACTGCTTGATGATGTAACACTACTGTACAAAATGACACGTCTGGCCTCCTCAACTCTTAGTAGAAAATAGAAGTGTCTTTGAGTTGTGTAGCCCAGGAGTCATTCATTCAAGTTGTACTACAGGACACTGTTAACACCACCAAGCATTAGCTAATGGCTACCTTTACCCCAATTCCTGTCCAGCTCGCTACTTCACCAAGTACCGCTATGGGTCATTAACATAGGCCTCTAAATCATAAAGGATCCATACACAAAATAATCCAAATTGGTGAAGTGAAATAAAAAATAAAAAACTTGTTTCAAAAATATTCTACAAAATAAAAACCGAAAAAGTGGTGCGTGTATATGTATTCACCCCCTTTGCTATGAAGCCCTTAAATAAGATCTGGTGCAGCCAATTATCTTCAGAAGTCACATAATTATTTAAATAAAGTCCACCTGTGTGCAATCTAAGTGTCACATGATCTGTCACATGATCTCAGTATATATACACCTGTTCTGAAAGGCCCCAGAATCTGCAACACCACTAAGCAAGGGGCACCACCAAGCAAGCGGCACTATGAAGACCAAGGAGCGCTCCAAACAGGTCAGGGACAAAGTTGTGGAAAGGTATTGTGTTGGGTTATAAAAAAATATCAGAAATGTTGAACATCCCACAGAGCACCATTAAATCCATTCTTAAATAATTTAAAGAATATGGCACCACAACAAACCAGCCAAGAGAGGGCTGTCCACCAAAACTCACAGACCAGGCAAGGAGGGCATTAATCAGAGAGGCAACAAAGAGATCAAAGATAACCCTGAAGGAGCTGCAAAGCTCCACAGCGAAGATTGGAGTATCTGTCCATAGGACCACTTTAAGCCGTACACTCCACAGAGCTGGGCTTTACGGAAGATTGGCCAGAAAAAAATAAGTAAACATCTTTGGTGTTTGCAAAAAGGCAGGTGGGAGACTCCCCAAACATATGGAAGAAGATACTCTGGTCAGATGAGACTGAAATTGAGCTTTTTGGTCATCAAGGAAAACGCTATGTCTAGCACAAACCCTACACCTCATCACCCCGAGAATACCATCCCCTCAGTGAAGCATGGTGGTGGCAGTATCATGCTGTGGGGATGTTTTTCATCGGCAGGGACTTGGAAACTGGTCAGAATTGAAGGAATGATGGATGGCTCTAAATACAAGGAAATTCTTGAGGGAAACCTGTTTGTCTTCCAAAGATTTGAGACTGGGATGGAGGTTCACCTTCCAGCAGGACAATAACCCTAAGCATACTGCTAAAGCAGTTAAAGGGGAAACATTTAAATGTCTTGGAATGGCCTAGTCAAAGCCCAGACCTCAATCCAATTGCGAATCTGTGGTCTGCTTGTACACAAGCGGAACCCATCCAACTTGAAGGAGCTGGAGCAGTTTTACGTTGAAGAATGGGCAAACATCCCAGTGTGTAACGGCAGCCTTCCCTCTCTTCACTATAAGAGAGGGTGAAACAGGGATCGGACCAACACGCAGCGTAGCCAGTGCTCAACATGTTTAATTCAACAAAAAACAGTGAACACTTACAACGAACAAAATAACAAAATGTGGCAAACCGAAACAGTCCTATCTGGTGCAGAATACAAACACAGAGACAGGAAACAACCACCCACAATCCCCAACACAAAACAAGCCACCTATATATGATTCTCAATCAGGGACAACGATTGACAGCTGTCTCTGATTGAGAACCATATTAGGCTGGACACAGAAACAGACAAACTAGACACACAACATAGAATTCCCACCCAGCTCACGTCCTGACCAACACTAAACAAGCAAAACACATAAGAACTATGGTCAGGACGTGACACAGTGGTTTAATGTGCCAAGCTTATAGAGACATACCCCAAGAGACTTGCAACTGTAATTGCTGCAAAAGGGGTCTCTACAAAGTATTGACTTTGGGGGGGTTAATAGTTATGCACGCTCAAGTTTTCAGTTTTTTTGTCTTATTTCTTGTTTGTTTCCCAATAAAAAATATTTTGAATCTTCAAAGTGGTAGGCATGTTGTGTAAATTAAATGATACAAACCCCTCAAAAATCTATTTTAATTCCAGGTTGTAAGGCAACAACATATGAAAAAATGTCAAGGGGGGTGAATACTTTCGCAAGCCACTGTATAGTGTACTGCTTTTGAATAGGACCTATAGGGCGCCATTTAGGACGCAGCCAGAGAGAAGGTTTCGTCAGGGTCTGTGACCAGTATGTGTTGAGTTATAGCGTGTCATGGCTGACAGCTGGCGAGCCCCTATAAACCCAGTAGCCCCATTCCTGCAGTCGGCCATTAAAGATGACTTCACTGATCTACCTCGGCTTGTCAAACACAGCATCCTGCAGAAAGGGTTAGCTGCTCATCAAAACTTGATTGATTTGTTAACTTTTTTATCCTCCGGAATTTTTGAAGATAGTGTAGATTCCTGTTTTTCTGATTTAATGCGTGGGAATATGGCCTTTAAACAGAGGTTTATTTAAGCAATAAGGCATGAGGGGGTGTGGTATATGGCCAATATACCACGGTTAAGGGCTGTTCTTAGGCACGATGCAACGCAGAGTGCCTGTATACAGCCATTAGCCGTGGTATATTGGTCATACACCACAAACCCCTGAGGTGCCTTATTGCTAATATAAACTGGTTACGAACGTGATTAGAGCAGTAAAAATAAATGTCATACCCGTGGTATACGAGTGTCTGCTAAATGACTACAATGTAAATGCAGGTATAAATTACAGTGGGATGAGTGTTGCTACAGTAGATTTCTCTGTTGTATTTCATTGTGTTTTCTTGTTAATCATACTGTTATAGCTCTCCTGAAGTTAATTTGGGTTCCCAAATCAAATTAAAACCTTATTTACCCAAATATATTATTCCCAAAGTGCCAGTAACCCAGTAACCCAGTAACCCAGCCTAGACCCCCAAAGAGCAAGCAGCAACACCTCCCTGAAAGGAAGAAACCAGACGTGGAGAATTCCTTGATTCCCTGATAATAATGCATTGTATCTGTATAACTCTTTGTTTAACCAGTTTTGATTAACAATAACTGTTGGTTTTCTAGATTAGGAAGATGTATCTGACTGCTACGGCTGAGGAAAGAGTCATACATTTATTAATGAAGTGGGACTGTGGTTTCTGGATATGTATGAGTGTCACCTGGCTAGTTCACTGATCCTGCTCCATGGAGGGTCTCCTAGGTCTAAATCCTTACTAGAAACGTCAGTAAATGTCTGTCATTGACTCCAATGCACGATTACACACACACACACACACACACACACACACACACACACACACACACACACACACACACACACACACACACACACTCACACTCAGGTGCTTTCATCATTAGGTACTGCATAGTTCCTGCTGTCAATGCTATACAACTCTGTCTGAGACTAAGTGTGGAAAATCCAGTGTTGTCCATTCCTTCTTATCATCTTTAGGAACACACAGAGAAAGAAGGGAGCAGAGAGACAGAGAAAGAAGGGAGCAGAGAGACAGAGAAAGAAGGGAGCATAGAGACAGAGAAAGAAGGGAGCAGAGAGACAGAGAAAGAAGGGAGCAAAGAGACAGAGAAAGAAGGGAGCAGAGAGACAGAGAAAGAAGGGAGCAAAGAGACAGAGAAAGAAGGGAGCAGAGAGACAGAGAAAGAAGGGAGCAGAGAGACAGAGAAAGAAGGGAGCAGAGAGACAGAGAAAGAAGGGAGAAGAGAGACAGAGAAAAAGGGAGAAGAGAGACAGAGGATGAGTCAATGGAGGTAAAATGTAGTAATACATTCCTGTCAGGGTCAAGAAACACACACATAAATAACACCCTCTCTCTCTCGCTCTCTCTCTCTCTCTCTCTCGCTCTCTCTGTCAGAGAGTGAGCCAACAGGTTACAGCAGCTCCACACACCCCCTCTCTAACTGTTCTCATTCATTCACTCTACCTACCCACACACACTCCTTCTCTCACACACAGTACACAATCTACTGTATGTGAGTGTTGCAACTACTTATTTTACGGAATACAATACAATCTCGGATTCTTTCTTCTCCCCTGTGGGCACTTCTAAACTTTTTCTCAGGGATTTTCTTCTCTCACAACCTGGCAACCTGTAGAGAGCATCAAGCAGCAGCTGCCAGAACAAGTTGCCAGAACAAGAGGATGTGTCCTATCCCTGGAGAGGTAAGCAAGAAGCTTTTAGGGGCTCTGTGAGTGGGCCACTACTTTCACTGTCTCTTACTGGCTATGTCTCAAATGGCACCCTACTCTTTATATAGTTACCTACATTTGATTAGAAAAGTAGTGCACTATATAGGGAATAGGGTGTAAAATGGGAGATACCCACTGTCTCTGCCAGTTCTAAAGTTAACACCCAGCTACAGTCTGGTAATTGTGGAACAAATTTGGAAACTGTTATTTTCTGAACGTGCCGTTCCACTCAATATAGTTTTCAAAGAGAGAGAAACTAGCAGAGCTAATGCAGCTGAAAAGGCTTTGGCAGAAAATGGAAGCATTTATATCTATATAATGTGTTTAAGGAGCCTTTCCCCCACTTTATGCTCTGGAATTCATTGCATTCCCAGCATTACTCTTTTAAACATAATGTCTGAGGGAAGAGGAAAGTGCATTGTAGCATTAAAGCAAATAACCTGGACTGCTACTGCCACATCCACACTGGTGTAGAGGTGGTGCCTGCACAGGAACACTCTTACAAAAAAGGCCTCTTTGACTGTCCACATAGTAGAACACGTTTTGGTTCCATATAGAACCCTTTTTGGTTCCATGTAGAACCCTCTGTAGACTGGGTTCTAGATGGAACTCAAAAGGGTTCTTCCTGTAACCAACAAGGGTTATTCAAAAGGTTATCCTATGGGGACAGCCGAAGAACCCTTAAAGGTTCTAGATAGCAGGAGCACATGAAGGTCCCTGTTGTGTGTGAGAGCTGGAGCATAATGTGATGAGACTGGAGTGTACTATAGGGAACTCCCCATGTAAAGACATGTCTGTATAGAATAACTAGCATTAGGAAGTGGTGATAAAATGGAATCTTAATGATCCATTACTTTTTAATATTAAGGATTGTATGTGTGCGTTTGTGCATGCACGTGTATTTTGTGTGCATGTTTATCTTGATAATACTACATATCCCAATTTCTGGGAATCACATAGATACTACAGCTTGAGGCAGGCACATACACACACATACACACATACACACATACACACATACACACACATACACACATACACACATACACACATACACACATAAACACATTCACATACGCTTGTGTTTCTACCCTATGTCTGTCTGTTTGTGTGTGTGTGTCTGTTTGTGTGTGTGTGTGTGTCTGTTTGTGTGTGTGTGTGTGTGTGTGTGTGTGTGTGTGTGTGTGTGTGTGTGTGTGTGTGTGTGTGTGTGTGTGTGTGTGTGTGTGTGTGTGTGTGTGTGTGTGTGTGTGTGTGTGTGTGTGTGTGTGTGTGTGTGTATGCCTTTTCACTGCTCCCAATTTCACACCTGCAGGGATAATCCTCTGTGATGTGGAAAATGTCATTATGTAGAAATAGCTGACATGCGGTTGGACTTGTAGGGCATGTGGTACCACATGGAGAGAGAGATGGAGTATTATATAGGAGAGATAGCAGGGGAGTGGTAGCGAAAGAGAAATTAAGTTGGAGAGAGAGAGAGACCATGTTTATGTCCTCTACCTTTAATCCACTCTGAGCTGTAATACACTAACTGGGGCCAGACAGACACTGTCACGTTCCTGACCTGTTTTCTGTTGTTTTGTATGTGTTTAGTTGGTCAGGACGTGAGCTGGGTGGGAATTCTATGTTGTGTGTCTAGTTTGTCTGTTTCTATGTCAGCCTAGTGTGGGTTCTCAATCAGAGACAGATGGTAGTCGTTGTCTCTGATTGAGACTCATATATAGGAGGCTTGTTTTGTGTTGGGATTTTGTGGGTGTTTGTTTCCTGTCTCTGTGTTTGTTCTGCACCAGATAGGACTGTCTCGGTTTTCACGGTTTGTTATTTTGTTATTTGTTAAGTGTTCATGGTTATTGTTTAATTAAACATGTTGAGCACTGGCTACGCTGCATTTTGGTCCTCTCCTTTACCCCTGGAAGAAAACCTTTACAGAAACACCCACCAAACCCGGACCAAGCAGCGTGGCAACGGGCAGCAGCAGCAGCGGTACAAGGAGGAATGGACATGGGAGGAGATTCTGGACGGAGAAGGACCCTGGGCAGAGCCAGAGGAGTGTCGCCGTCCCAAAGCGGAGCTGGAGGCATCAAAAGCGGAGAGGCGGCATTATGAGGCGCTTGCAAGGCAGAGTGGCTGGAAACCCGAGAGGCTCACCCAAAAATTTATTGGGGGGGGGCTAAAGGGGAGTGTGGCGAAGCCGGGTTGGATACCTGAGCCAACTCCCCGGGCTTACCGTGGAGTGAGAGGGCGTCGTACTGGTCAGACACCATGTTATGCGGTAAAGCGCACGGTGTCCCCAGTACGCGTGCTTAGCCCAGTGCGGGCTATTCCACCTTGCCGCACTGGGAGGGCTAGGTTGGGCATCGAGCTGGATGTCATGAAGCCGGCCCAACGTATCTGGCCTCCAGTACGTCTCCTCGGGCCGGCGTACATGGCACCAGCCTTACAGGTGGTGTCCCCGGTTCGCCTGCATAGCCCAGTGCGGGTTGTTCCACCTCGCCGCACTGGCAGGGCTACGGGGACCATTCAACCTGGTAAGGTTGGAGAGGCTCGGTGCTCAAGAGCGCGTGTCCTCCTTCACGGTCCGGTATATCCGGCGCCACCTTCCCGCCCCAGACCAGTACCACCAGTGCCTACACCACGCACCAGGCTTCCAGTGCATCTCCAGAGCCCTGTTCCTCCTCCCCGCACTCGCCCTGAGGTGCGTGCCCTCAGCCCGGTACCTCCAGTTCCGGCACCACGCATCACGCCTATAGTGCGTCTCAGCCGGCCAGAGTCTGCCGTCTGCCCAGCGGTGCCTGAACTGCCCGTCTGTCCAGCGGCGCCTGAACTGTCCGTCTGCCCAACGCCGTCTGAACTGTCCGTCTGCCCAACGCCGTCTGAACTGTCCGTCTGCCCAGCGCCGTCTGAGCCGTCCGTCTGCCCAGCGCCGTCTGAGCCGTCCGTCTGCCCAGCGCCATCTGAGCCATCCGTCTGCCCAGCGCCATCTGAGTCATCCGTCTGCCACGAGCCATTAGAGCCGCCCGTCTGTCCCGAGCCATTAGAGCCGTCCGTCAGTCAGGAGCTGCCAGAGACGCCAGCCAGTCAGGAGCTGCCAGAGACGCCAGCCAGTCAGGAGCTGCCAGAGACGCCAGCCAGTCAGGAGCTGCCAGAGACGCCAGCCAGTCAGGAGCTGCCAGAGACGCCAGCCAGTCAGGAGCTGCCAGAGACGCCAGCCAGTCAGGAGCTGCCAGAGACGCCAGCCAGTCAGGAGCTGCCAGAGCTGCCCTACAGTCATGAGCTGCCCTCCAGTCATGAGCTGCCCTCCAGTCATGAGCTGCCCTCCAGTCATGAGCTGCCCTCCAGTCATGAGCTGCCCTCCAGTCATGAGCTGCCCTCCAGTCATGAGCTGCCACTCAGTCCGGAGCTGCCACTCAGTCCGGAGCTGCCACTAGTCCGGAGTTGTCCCTCTGTCCTGAGCTACCTCTCTGTCCTGGGCTACCTCTCTGTCCTGAGCTACCTCTCTGTCCTGAGCTACCTCTTTGTCCTGAACTACCTCTCTGTCCTGAGTTGTCTCCTCTATTGTAGAGGGGAGTTGGCGAAGGTTCCTGGACCATGGTCGGGGGCGAGGGTCGCCACTCAAGGGACGCTAAGGAGGTGGACAAAGACAATGGTGGAGTGGTGCCCTCGTCCACCGCCGGAGCCGCCACCGCGGACAGATGCCCACCCAGACCCTCCCCTTGAGTTTTAGGGGTGCGCCCGGAGTTCGCACCTTGAGGGGGGGGTTCTGTCACGTTCCTGACCTGTTTTCTGTTGTTTTGTATGTGTTTAGTTGGTCAGGACATGAGCTGGGTGTGAATTCTATGTTGTGTGTCTAGTTTGTCTGTTTCTATGTCAGCCTAGTGTGGGTTCTCAATCAGAGACAGATGGTAGTCGTTGTCTCTGATTGAGACTCATATATAGGAGGCTTGTTTTGTGTTGGGATTTTGTGGGTGTTTGTTTCCTGTCTCTGTGTTTGTTCTGCACCAGATAGGACTGTCTCGGTTTTCACGGTTTGTTATTTTGTTATTTGTTAAGTGTTCATGGTTATTGTTTAATTAAACATGTTGAGCACTGGCTACGCTGCATTTTGGTCCTCTCCTTTACCCCTGGAAGAAAACCTTTACAGACACAATACCCTCTCCAGTGGTAAGGTGAGGCTGCCAGGCTGGACACAAGTGATTGCATTGTGAGAGCGTTGCAGGGACGTTGTCAGAGGTTGCTGAGTGCTGCTTACCTGTTTGTGAGTGTAGCCTTTGCAGAAATGCCCCTTCTGCATCTTCAGAGTGTGGCCTGGTCCATTGCTGATTAAGAGTCCATAGAAGTGTACATTTACATCATTGCAGACCTGGGTCAGTACAGTAAATAATATGTCAAGTACTTTCACATGCCTGCAAGTATTTGAAGCGCGCTTGAATTAGCTTGGAGTTTGCACTTTCGGGACTATGTACAGTATTTGGTTCCATTGTATTGGGCAGCTTAATCAATCTTAGCTCAAGTATTATATCTGGATAATTGGTGAAATTGAAAGAAGCAGAGGGTTCTATTGGTGAAGTTGAAAGAAGCAGAGGGTTCTATTGGTGAAGTTGAAAGAAGCAGAGGGTTCTATTGGTGAAGTTGAAAGAAGCAGAGGGTTCTATTGGTGAAGTTGAAAGAAGCAGAGGGTTTTATTGGTGAAGTTGAAAGAAGCAGAGGGTTTTATTGGTGAAGTTGAAAGAAGCAGAGGGTTCTATTGGTGAAGTTGAAAGAAGCAGAGGGTTCTATTGGTGAAGTTGAAAGAAGCAGAGGGTTCGATTGGTGAACTTGAAAGAAGCAGAGGGTCCTATTGACTAACACATGCTTTGACCCCTTGTGAAGTAGCCGCCATCTTTGATTTTCTCCCCTGTGACCCCAGGGATCATCAGTTGACACTCTAACCATTTTACTATGTCTGCAATGAGCTACAGATGTCTTCACAGTCTGACTTGGGGAAGATGTAGGGAAAGTTCCAACTCTGCAACGTACAACACCAACCCATGATTAGTACATAAACCTACTTTACACAGAGAGATGCACTTTATTCAGCAGATGACTCAGAAGGCAGACCCAGAATAAGCCCACTCCTGGAGAGGAAAAAAGCACTTTCAATGGAGACTCACCATTGAGCTTTTTAAGTCTAGGAAGAAGTGTCTGGAAAACCAGCCCTTACTGTAAAAGTATGCTCTTGTTGCAAACCAGTTTGCCTTACTGTCTGTGGCTTGTGACTATGACATACAGATGTCAGATCTTAATTTGATCACTCTTTTGTTGTTGAGAATGTTCTAACTTGTAGTGTATTTGAGTTTTAAAAAGGCTTCTAAAGTTTGTAATTTTCACTTTTAAATTTCAGACTTAATTTTCCCTAACGAGAAATGTATCAACCCCAACAAAAATGTCAATTTATTACAATCCACATAATAATTCACATTTCCTGTTGCTGCAGGATCATATTCCTGTTGTAGCAAGCTGCCCAAATTAAGATCCTACATCTGCAAGCTGATGTCAGGTTTCTACAACTTCAAGTTTCTACACTTTAACATGTCAAGTATGTAGCAGGATATAAGCAGAGACAGGACTGGCTTGGATTGGTATGTGAATGGAGAGGTGTTGTGTATCTTTTGGGTATGCTGTGTAACCTCTGGCAGCTCTCCCATCTGAGTGGCTGTAAACTCAACATGCCTCTCAAACAGTCAAACGCCCTGACGTTATCTGGTCAGGCCTTCAAACTGCTGTGAAATAAAACTATGGGGGAAAATGTTCGGATTTCATTTTTACCTGAAGTTGATCTAGGGTCTAGAGAGGTCATCTAGCAGGATGGATGGATGTTTTGATTGATGGAGGGATGGATGTTTTGATGGAGGGATGGATGTTTTGATGAAGGGATAGATAATATGATGGAGGGATGGATGCTTTAATGGATGGATGTTTTGATGGATGGATGGATGTTTTGATGGATGGATGGATGTGTTGATTGATGTTGTGATGGGGGCATGGATGTTTTGATGGATGGATGTTTTGATTGATGTTTTGATGGAGGGATGGATGTTTTGATTGATGGATGGATGTTTTGATGGATGGATGTGTTGATGGGGGGATGGATATTTTGATTGATGTTTTGATGGAGGGATGGAAGTTTTGATGGATGCCTGGATGGATGTTTTGATGGAGGGATGGATGTTTTGATTGATGTTTTGATGGAGGGATGGCTGTTTTGATGGAATGATGTTTCGATGGAGGGATGGATGTTTTGATAGAGTGATGCAGAGATTCAGAGATGGGGTGAGAGGTTTAGGGGGAGGTGTAGCTCTATCTGGTATCTGTATTTACTAGCTGAGCTAAGACAGACTTGACACACACACACCTACTGTAGGGAAAGGCAAAAATACAGAGATACTATAAATGGCATCTAAAATCACAACCTCACCCTAGCTAATCTATTGACCTTTTAAAACCTCTAATAGTCTAAGCCGTTTGGGAGGCTTTTACTAAGCTGACACATGGAATTGTTTTAAGATGGTCATACCATGGATCATTTAGCTATTTGATATTTTAGAACCCCTTTGTAACTCGGCCACCTCCCAGCGCAGATGAGGAAGGCCGACATACGTGGATGGATTGAGGTGCAGCCCATAAAAACCCTGATATCTCCAGTTTAAACTTTTCTCATTATGTTACTTAGATTGACGCAGGGGGTGCGTCAACAGACTCTTAAGGATCAGAAATGTTGTCTTTTAAATGTATCTGAAGCGTTGTCTTTGCAGAAGCACCTTTAATGTCACGTCAGCAAAGCAGATAGAACATTACAATTGGCCTGAAATGTAGAGTAGCCTTGAGGCTGCGCTCTCCTTCCTGGGGCTCCATGACCTGAAATGCATGCACTTTCTCTTCTGAAAGGAGTGTGTGTTTGTGTTTGTGTGTGCGCAGTCACGTTTTCGTGTGTGTGTGTGCGCGTGCGCAAGTCTCCGGAAGGGAGAGATTGGTGGAAACAATCATTAACCTTGGAAAGCAGACCCAATTTACCTTCATAGAGAGTTAATACGTACCCTTTCTCAGACCTGATTACTGGGAGGAATGCTTAGGTTTTCACCAGACACACTTCTCCTCTTTGAAATGTATTGCTATAGTGCATGGCCGTGACATGTATTTTAATGCAAAGGAAACCATATTTCATGGTCTGGTCACAGAGAACTTGCTATCTATTAGATTGTAGATTAGGGACCGCACAAAGAAATGCTGACACACACACACACACACAGATATACAGACACACATACACACACAAATACACACATACAAACACACACACATGTGGACACATGCGTACCCACAGGTGGAGATAAGAACTGGACACGGATGTCTGTTATTACAGATTTTCTTTGGTGTCGCGATCAAACACAACATGCACACACACACACACACACACACACACACACACACACACACACACACACACACACACACACACACTGGTCGGCAGGAGGATATCGATTGTACACACATGGTTCTATTACAGATTTGCTATAGAGTGCTCACACACACACACACACACACACACACACACACACACACACACACACACACACACACACACACACACACACACACACACACACACACACACACACACACACACACACACACACACAAACAATTAGCTATGGTGTCTTAGCCTAGCTCAGGGTTTAATCAGACCTGGTATGCGAGTTCCAGGGCTATGAGTGGGAGAAGGCTTCGACTAATCTCTTCCCCAGGATAGGTGTTCTGGTCTGGGGGACCGTGGCAGGCCAGGTATGCCTCAAAGCCGAGGTAGATGCTATGGCTCCCATTCCAGATGACCTTGATTCTGAGGGGATGGTTATGCAGTTTAGACTATATGGAATATAATGATCAGGACCAGGAAGTAGACTTGGGGAAAATCTGGGCCTTAGTTATGGGCTATAACTTTATCTCATCATTTGATCAGGTCACATTGTCAGGAAAAAGACCCATATAGTAGTTAACTGACTGTTATCTACTGAAAGGGATCCGCATGATTCACCATCTGAAATGTCATGGCTTTGATATGATTTCATGAATACTGTGAATATTTTACTATCGCGATGGTTTTCAGTTGCTTAGAGCACGGTGTTGATTTAATGTATTAGTGTTCACTGTGAGATGGTGAATGTTCATTGTGCCTAATTGCTTAGCTTGTTTCAAGGGAGCTGTCAACAGTCTCCATAGTAACAACCTTGGTACTGACGTGTTGTAGACAGGAGTATATTCATGGCCATGTGCACAAATAGGAGTCCCGCCGCGACGCCTTGATCGCCCTGGTTTCTTCCAAAGTGAACATTCGTTAGGGGTCCACAATGTGGTAGCCATGTTCAACTGTGTGAAACAGCACACTGACTGTTAGCTACTGAAAGAGATGTGCGGGATTCACCATCTGAAATGCCGTGGCTTTGATATGATTTTGTGAATATTTGACTATTGTGATGGTTCTCAGCTGCTTAGAGGAGGGTGTTGATTCCTGCATAGGAAACAAATGAGTCAGCTGAATATAGGTTATATGTAAGTGTAGCAGATATTATCGTGAATCATACTCTCACTAAGAGATAGCCCTACCTGAGACTTCTACGGCCAAGGCCCTCAGACCTTGAGGATGTCCTCCTTCTGGCCTGACATGCTGACCTGGGATCAATCTGATTCAACATGTGATAGTGTTGTGTAGAAAACACTCATGTATGGGCCTTGTTTAACTGTTTCACTTTGTTGCTTTCAGAAAAGAGAGAAGAGTCTGAGCTGAATCTTAAAGAGGAGTGGATCTGTCGGAGGAGATCTGAGGAGAGGACCAGGAACAGGAGAGAAGAGGAGGAGAAGGAGGGATAAAAGAGGAGAAGGAGGACAGAACATGGGCCATTCCTGCTTGTGGATTTTTCTGCTGTTCCTGTCTCTCTCCCACCAGGCAGTCACTGAACAGGCAGAAGGTATTGGATTTGACCTCTCTTTCTCTCTCTCCATCCCTCTCTCTCTCTCCCCCCCTCCCTCTCACCATTTCTCTCCTGATCATTCCCTTTCCTCAGCTTTCTCAACATCTCTCACTATCTCTCTCTGTTTCTCTCTCTCTCCCTCTCTGTCTCCCCCCCTCTCTCTCCGTCTCTCTCCCCCCCTCTCTCTCCGTCTCTCTCCCTCTCTGCCCCCCCCCCTCTCTATCCGTCTCTCTCCCCCTCTCTCTCTCCGTCTCTCTCCCTCTCTGTCTCTCTTCCCCTCCTCTCTCTCTCTGTCTCTGTTCCTCCTTATTTATCTCACCATTTCTCTACCTGTTCTACGTATCTCCCCGTATCTCACCAACCCTTCCTCTCATTCCTTCTTTCCATCCCTCCCTCCATCTCGTTCTATGTCTCCCCACCACCCACTTACCCTTTCCTTTCTTCTCCTCTCTCCATCCTGTCCTTCTTCTCCTCTCTCCGTCCTGTCCTTCTTCTCCTCTCTCCATCCTGTCCTTCTTCTCCTCTCTCCGTCCTGTCCTTCTTCTCCTCTCTCCGTCCTGTGCTTCTTCTCCTCTCTCCGTCCTGTCCTTCTCCTCTCTCCGTCCGGCGTTCTTCTCCTCTCTCCATCCTGTCCTTCTTCTCCTCTCTCCGTCCTGTCCTTCTTCTCCTCTCTCCGTCTGGCGTTCTTCTCCTCTCTCCGTCCTGTCCTTCTTCTCCTCTCTCCGTCTGGCGTTCTTCTCCTCTCTCCATCCTGTCCTTCTTCTCCTCTCTCCATCCTGTCCTTCTTCTCCTCTCTCCGTCTGGCGTTCTTCTCCTCTCTCCGTCCTGTCCTTCTTCTCCTCTCTCCGTCCTGTCCTTCTTCTCCTCTCTCCGTCCTGTCCTTCTTCTCCTCTCTCCGTCCTGTCCTTCTCCTCTCTCCGTCCTGTCCTTCTTCTCCTTTCTCCGTCCTGTCCTTCTTCTCCTCTCTCCGTCCTGTCCTTCTCCTCTCTCCGTCCTGTCCTTCTTCTCCTCTCTCCGTCGTCCTTCTTCTCCTCTCTCCGTCCTGTCCTTCTCCTCTCTCCGTCCTGTCCTTCTTCTCCTCTCTCCGTCCTGTCCTTCTTCTCCTCTCTCCGTCCTGTCCTTCTTCTCCTCTCTCTGTCCTGTCCTTCTTCTCCTCTCTCCGTCCTGTCCTTCTTCTCCTCTCTCCGTCCTGGCCTTCTTCTCCTCTCTCCGTCCTGTCCTTCTTCTCCTCTCTCTGTCCTGTCCTTCTTCTCCTCTCTCCGTCCTGTCCTTCTTCTCCTCTCTCCGTCCTGTCCTTCTTCTCCTCTCTCCGTCCTGTCCTTCTTCTCCTCTCTCTGTCCTGTCCTCCTTCTCCTCTCTCCGTCCTGTCCTTCTTCTCCTCTCTCTGTCCATTCCTTCTTCTCCTCTCTCCGTTCACTCCTTCTCCTCTCTCCGTCCTGTCCTTCTTCTCCTCTCTCCGTCCTGTCTTTCTTCCTCTCATGCACCGTCTATCTGTTTCAGACACAAGTGCTAGACTAAATAATGTCTGTATGTCCAGTATGTCTCGACATCTGGATAGACTAGGCAGGTAGACAGTGATGCAGACTCAGTCACTCTTCCATCTTTAGACAGGGCATTCTGAACATCTGGGATCCTCCTGTTCACAACTATCTGTCAGACTACAGTCCACTGTCAAATCTTGGCCTTAGGTTTGGTACTGTACATCACACCTGGGTCAAATACATATGTCAAATCTGTTCAAATACTTTAGCTGGGCTTCATTTGGTTTGTCCGGTACATCGGAACCAATGACATAGTCCCAAAAGTGCAAACTCCAAGCTAAATCAAATGCATGTCTGCTAGAGGTGTACTGTACACAGCTTCAGATGTTCTTGGATGCCATGGAAGGTTCAATTAGCCAATCAACTGGCTAAGATTGACTCTCGGGGTGGAATCTGATTGGCAGCCAGTGATGCAACTTTCCATCTATTGGAATGAAACAACATTTGTGCAACACCTAACAACCTCGCTGAGAGGTTCTGACGTTTCAGTGTAATGGCTAAGGTGCTGAGGTTGAGTCCCGGTCAGCCAGTACTATAGTTCTATGCTTACGGTGTTTGACTGACAGAAGGCTTTAGAGTGGGCTTGATTTAAACACCAACATCACTGACTCTCATGTTCTGTGAGATTAAATGCATTTAAATATTTTTGAATGTTACCATTTTCCCAAAGGAGAACTGAGATGGTGTGCAGATGGAATTTTGCCTGGCTGGCAGCTGTGTTGAAACTAGAGAAACCAACTCAAGACTATAGCCTGTATGGAAAAGTACCATTGGAGTAGTAACTGTTGTCATTCTTGGGGCTTGTTCTGCTCAGTCAAAGATTCACACAAGGATCCAAGTTATTATGTTCCAATATTAGAACGTAGTGAAGAATGAATAGACTATTGACTGTATTGTTAGATGATGATATGTAGCAACTAGGTAGACAACAGTGGACAGGTACTGAACTATAATGACCCTTCACCATGTGTTGTCTAGCAATTCTAGACATGTGGTTCTCACCTGCCAGTACAGACACAGTATACAGTCTGGACAATTGATCTTCTCCCCTCAGTCTCTCTGTCTGGATAATTTATATTTTTCCTCTCTGTCTGTCTGTCGGTCAGTCTCTCTGTCTGGACAATTTAAATTTTTCCCATATTTTTGTCTATCTGCCTGTCGGTCCGTCCTTAAGTCAGTCAGTCTGTCTGTCCATCCATCCTTCAGTCAGTCAGTCAGTCAGTCTGTCTGTCCATCCGTCAATCCTTCAGTCCGTCCATCTGTCTGTCCGTCCGTCAATCTGTCTGTCTGTCAATCTGTCAGTGTATTCTTTGCTGTTTCTCTGCTGCTGTGTTCCATAGTTCTCTTCCTCCATTTGGAGGGTAAACAGTTCACACTGACATGACATATTACACTAAACTAATGGAAGACCTTTCCGTGCCCTGGCGTGGTTTGCTGCCTCTGTGAAGCTTGACTTAGGAACTGTGTTCAGTCATGACTCACACTGTCGTTTCCCGTGACCTGTAAAAGTTTTAGCATGCGTCACAGACTCCATGACATGGCAATGTGGCCAGAGGCAGTGGAGGCAGTTTGTGGTGTAGTCTGCAAAACGGTTCCCTGTGATACTTAGTCTCCTGACTGTAGAATGGAGGATATAGTTTTGTGAGCAGGAGCAGAGTGCTGGTCCGCGTTGAGCCGGGACATATGTCACCCCCGCTGAATCCTGGGATGGCGGCCAAGGAAGGGTAGGATAAAAGAGGAGAGAAAAGCGAGGGAGGACAAGGGGAAAGGAGAGAGGCTGAGTTATCACATAGAGCACAATCACTGGACCGTATCGTCTATTCCCTGTTGTAATCTATTCTGTCACGGTAATACTGGGGCACTGACAGGGACAATGTGTGTGTAGACTGTTCGTATGTGTGTGGTGCGTGTGTGTGTGTGTGTGTGAGAGAGAGTGTGTGTGGCTAATATGGCAAGTAATACGGTTCATATAGTGGGTGTGTCCGCCACAAACGCACACATTTATATCCGTTACCATGCAAACAGGTGTGCATCTGTTCAAGTGTGTGTGGTTATGCAAAGAGACCCAACACCTATTCAACCGCTCGGTGTGTGTTTGAGCGGACGCGGGGGCTGGCCCCACTTTAGGCTGTTTATGTTGTTATTCCAAGCCTTCCTCTTCGCTGTACTAAAATGTTATTGCTGGACTGCTCAGAATATTGATGGTCTCAACGCCTCACCTGTGTGCCATTAAACATTCATAGGAGCCTTGTGGTGCGCTGTCTGTGACAGCAGAAGGTTGGCCACGGAAATGTATTACCTGCCGAGGCAGGTAGCCTAGCTGTTAAAAGTGTTGGGCCACTAACCAAAAGATTTCTGGTAAAAATCTGCTGTTCTGCCCCTGAGCAAGGCAGTTAAACCCCAATAACAACTGCTCTTCAGGCACCGATGACGACGATTAAGGAAGCTCCCTGCACCTCTTTGATTCAGAGGGTTTGGGTTAAATGCGGAAGGTTGTGCAACTGACTAGGTATCCCCTTCCCTATTTGATGGAGGTATACTGCCACCTTGTGGTAGAATGGGGTAACTGTTTGGAGAGGAGCAGGGTGAAGTTGGCCCGAGATGCTGATTGTGGGTCAGTTTTGCATTTTCGCCACTAATGGTTGTTAGCTTCCAATTGGCTCATTCATCCCCACTCCTCTCACCTGTAACTATTCCGCAGGTTGTTGCTGTAAATGAGAATGTGTAAAATAAAGGTTAAACCCTGGAGCGTGGACAGAAACAGCTGAGTTGCTGCTTGATTTAGACAGTACTTGTACCAGTTGAAAATGTTGATCCTTTTCTGGTTTCACAGAGAAGGAAACATGAGAGGAACAGTAGGTGAAATAAAGCTACATTAAGTCAAGGAGAAACATGAGAAGAACAATAGGTGAAATAAAGCTACATTAAATGAAGGAGAAGCATGAGAGGAACAATAGGTGAAATAAAGCTACATTAAATGAAGGAGAAGCATGAGAGGAACAATAGGTGAAATAAAGCTACATTAAATGAAGGAGAAACATGAGAGGAACAATAGGTGAAATAAAGCTACATTAAATGAAGGAGAAGGCTTTGGAATTCAGTTTTAATAAAGACACTCTTTTTCTTCTTTGTTTTGTCTTCTCTTCTGAAATGAACAGGTGCCAACGCTCAGTTAATCTGGCCTTTATTGTTACCCAAGGCTGAGAGAAATCCCACTCAACTAAAAGATGCAATGGAATGGATGCAGAGACGTACATCTTCTCATGCTGAATACAGACTGATATACAGACATCCCTGTAGGAAATCTGGAATCCTCCAACCCGAATTATAGGAAATGTAATGGAATCTTGCAACACTAAACCAGTCATATATCTGCTCTTCCCCCAGCATGTCGGACGGCGGAGCCTGCAGACCTAGTGTTCTTGGTGGATGAGTCGTGGGGCGTGGGCCAGACCAGCTTCTCCAGGGTTAAAGACTTCATCTCGGCCATCCTTCATTCCTTTCAGGACAGCGTGGTGGGGTCTGAGGGCATCCGCTTTGGAGTCACCGTCTACGGAGATATACCCAGGTCTATATGGCTAGGTCTGCAGGGTTGGGCAATGTTATCCGCAAAGGTTACTTGGAACATTTATGTATTTGCATAAACATTCCTTTACCCCTCTCCCCAGGGGTAAGAAATCTGACCCTGCAGGCTTTTGGTACACCTAATTTAACTAATTAATTAGTCATAGTCTTCAATCAGCCAATAATTAGTGTTACTGCTTTGGCTTTGTCTAAAACATCTTCAGTGAATTCCTAAAGATTTTTTCCTGACTTCACTCCAGAGTTGCAAAGAAGCTCAGGGACTTTTGCTCTGTCTGTAGTAGGCCCTGTTAGGCTCCATAGAGCCTCACTGCTGATCAGTCTAGACAGGCTGATCAACCCAGGAATGACTCTTCTGCTCTCTCTCTCTCTGTCTTTCTCTCTCTCGCTCTCTCTCTGTCTTCAGGATGCGTATCGCCCTGACAGACTACAGTAGTCTCCAGGAGGTCCTGAGAGCAGTAAAGGACCTCCCCTTTGAAGGCGGGGCCAGTCGAACGGGCGACGCCCTCCAGTTCCTGGTGGATTATGTCTTCAGTGCGGCTATCATCAGGGACAACACCCCCAAGGTTAACTACTGTGCATCTCAGGAGATTTCTAGATGTGGTTCCTGGGAAGTTAAGCACTTCTCCAGGTGTTGTGAGATCTGATAGTTAGCAACCACAGGAGGTTGGTGGAACCTTTATGTGGGAGAACAGGCTCGTGGTAATGACTGGAGTGGAATCAGTGGAATGGTATCAAATACATCAAACAAATGCTTCCCAGTTGATTGATGCCATTCCATCTGCTCCGTTCCGGACATTATTTTGAGCCGTTTCCCATCAGCAGCTGTTAGCAACTGTACTTCTCCTTGAAGTGTTACACTGCACTATCCCAGCTGCACCTGGTACAACATGTCAGTCATTAAGATTCTTCGCAGCCCTGCAAGTCACACACACACACCCACCCACACACACACACACACACACACACACACACACACACTGCAAGTCATGCTGAACCACAGCTGATGTGGCAGAGAAAGAGAGCAGGATTAGGCTGACATATTTGATTTTATCACTCAGAAGGCTGAGCACACACACCATAGCCACATCAGGTGCATATTGATGTGCTCTCGCCCCCTCCTCCCCTCCTCCCCCTCCCCCTTACCCTCTCCCCCCACCCCCATCGATTGGGGCCTTAACTTTCGACGAACTCCAGTGAATCTTTCATAATGGGGAATTATCATTCCGCAGTGTTTTAAGTTTCATACTGCGTTATTGCATTATGCATGCAATTATGAGTTAAAACATGTCAAATATCTCTAAGGACAGGGCTTGTTTTTTGAATGCATGGTAATGTGGTATTTCCAATGAGGGCAAGTGTACTCCCTACGAAGGAAGATCTAGTTAATCTAGTTCTATACTATTGTGTGTTGCTTTTAAAATACAAATTTTCATATTTCCTATGACAACAGGTCTAGTTCATCTATTTCTATGTTATTGTATTTTGCTATTGAAAATACTCATTTAGGTATTTCCTCTTAGGGCGGGTCTAGTTTGTCTAGTTCTATGCAAGTGTGTGTCGCTATTGGAAAGACCCTTGCAGCAAATACGGATTGTAGTTGTATATTCTGGTAGATTTGTAACATAGAGCTAGTTTGATTAGATTTTCCATGTTTGCAGATTGCTGTCCTGATCACAAACGGCCGTTCGGATGACCAGGTGGATGGGCCGGCCAAGGCTGTCACAGACAGTGGGATCTCTATATATGCAGTGGGTGAGTCTGGAACGCTGAGATTGTATATTCATACCACATCCCTGCAGCGTCCTGGAGATTCTATCCAGCTTACCTATCTGCTGTGCCTTAGGTGAAAAATGAATGTGGTATTCATGGTATATCATTGAAGTGTGTGTGCTTGTGCCTGCGTGCATTTGCAAGTGTGTGATTATGTGTGTTGAGCCTACATGTGTGATTATGTGTGTGTTGAGTCTACATGTGTGTGTGTTGAGCCTACGTGTGTGTGTGTTGAGCCTACGTGTGTGTGTGTTGAGCCTACGTGTGTGATTATGTGTGTGTTGAGCCTACGTGTGTGATTATGTGTGTGTTGAGCCTACGTGTGTGTGTTGAGCCTACATGTGTGTGTGTTGAGCCTACGTGTGTGATTATGTGTGTGTTGAGCCTACATGTGTGTGTGTTGAGCCTACGTGTGTGATTATGTGTGTGTTGAGCCTACATGTGTGTGTGTTGAGCCGACGTGTGTGATTATGTGTGTGTTGAGCCTACATGTGTGATTATGTGTGTGTTGAGCCTACGTGTGTGATTATGTGTGTGTTGAGCCGACATGTGTGATTATGTGTGTGTTGAGCCTACATGTGTGATTATGTGTGTGTTGAGCCTACGTGTGTGATTATGTGTGTGTTGAGCCTACGTGTGTGTGTTGAGCCTACATGTGTGTGTGTTGAGCCTACGTGTGTGATTATGTGTGTGTTGAGCCTACATGTGTGTGTGTTGAGCCTACGTGTGTGATTATGTGTGTGTTGAGCCTACATGTGTGTGTGTTGAGCCGACGTGTGTGATTATGTGTGTGTTGAGCCTACATGTGTGATTATGTGTGTGTTGAGCCGACGTGTGTGATTATGTGTGTGTTGAGCCTACATGTGTGTGTGTTGAGCCTACATGTGTGATTATGTGTGTGTTGAGCCTACGTGTGTGATGTGTATCAGTCACTGTGCATCCGTAAGTGTTTTAAGTACTGCATATTGCTTACACTTCATGCACTCCATGACCTATCTACACATGTGTGACTGCATACAGTACATAGACATACAGTACATAGACATGCAGTACATAGACATACAGTACATAGACATACAGTACATAGATATACAGTACATAGATATACAGTACATAGACATACAGTACATAGACATGCAGTACATATACATACAGTACATAGACATGCAGTACATAGACATGCAGTACATAGGCATACAGTACATAGATATACAGTACATAGACATGCAGTACATAGACATACAGTACATAGATATACAGTACATAGACATATAGTACATAGACATGCAGTACATAGACATACAGTACATAGACATACAGTGCATAGACATGCAGTACATAGACATACAGTACATAGACATATAGTACATAGACATGCAGTACATAGACATGCAGTACATAGACATGCAGTACATAGACATGCAGTACATAGACATGCAGTACATAGACATGCAGTACATATACATACAGTACATATACATATAGTACATAGACATATAGTACATAGACATGCAGTACATAGACATGCAGTACATAGACATGCAGTACATAGACATATAGTGCATAGACATGCAGTACATAGACATACAGTACATAGACATGCAGTACATAGACATGCAGTACATAGACATGCAGTACATAGACATGCAGTACATAGACATGCAGTACATAGACATGCAGTACATAGACATATAGTACATAGACATATAGTACATAGACATGCAGTACATATACATATAGTACATAGACATGCAGTACATAGACATGCAGTACATAGACATGCAGTACATAGACATGCAGTACATAGACATACAGTACATAGACATACAGTACATAGACATATAGTACATAGACATATAGTACATAGACATATAGTGCATAGACATGCAGTACATAGACATGCAGTACATAGACATGCAGTACATAGACATATAGTACATAGACATACAGTACATAGACATACAGTACATAGACATACAGTACATAGACATACAGTACATAAACATACAGTACATAGACATACAGTACATAGACATGCAGTACATAGACATGCAGTACATAGACATACAGTACATAGATATACAGTACATAGACATACAGTGCATAGACATGCAGTACATAGACATGCAGTACATAGACATGCAGTACATAGACATACAGTACATAGACATACAGTACATAGACATACAGTACATAGACATGCAGTACATAGACATGCAGTACATAGACATGCAGTACATAGACATGCAGTACATAGACATACAGTACATAGACATACAGTACATAGACATACAGTACATAGACATGCAGTACATAGACATACAGTACATAGACATACAGTACATAGACATATAGTACATAGACATGCAGTACATAGACATGCAGTACATAGACATGCAGTACATAGACATACAGTACATAGACATGCAGTACATAGACATGTAGTACATAGACATGCAGTACATAGACATATAGTACATAGACATACAGTACATAGACATACAGTACATAGACATGCAGTACATAGACATACAGTACATAGACATACAGTACATAGATATACATTGACATGTGCAGTGAGAGTGTCTCTGCTCTCCTCAGCCCAGAGACAGGAAATAACTACAGCTCATTAGCCAGTGGTGAGCTAATTACAGTGATTTTTCATCAGGCTTTTCTGTGCCCCCCACCCCACCCCACCCCCACGGAGGCCGGGTCCTGGCATTCATCATCCCCATAGAGGGAAGCATCAGTCTGATCAGCTAGCTCCTCTCTGTCTCACACAGCTGGACAGAGCCAGCTAACACAGGCACTACACAGTTCACTACACAGTTCACTACACAGTTCACTACACAGTACACTACACAGTACACGACACAGTACACGACACCACCAGAGCAGGGGGGAGGTGATCAGTCAGCGCCTTATGATGTGTCTGTTTGTGGTGGGGGGGGGGGGTTATCTGTGTGTGGGGATAGGGGGATTGTGTGTGTTTGTGATTTATATGTGGGTGCGTGTGTGTGTGCATGCACGTGAGTGTGTGTGTGTGTGTGTGTGTGTGTGTGTGTGTGTGTGTGTGTGTGTGTGTGTGTGTGTGTGTGTGTGTGTGTGTGTGTGTGTGTGTGTGTGTCAGGATATATCTCTCATCTCAACACATTGCGTGAGCTCCATCACTCTAAACCCCTTGACACTCTAATAGTATGAGCAGTTAACAGAACATTGTGTCTCTAATCGCATTTGGAATGGAACAAGATTCACTAAATGCCCTGTACAGTACTTTGTCATGACAAATGGACGCTATGATAGATCAATGCTAACTAATGAACTAAATGAATAGATAGATATACTAGATAGGAGCAACTAGGACAGAATGGATAAACTCTCTAGTAGTTCTGAAAACAGATATTGTTTTTTGCATTGCTGAATGCTATTGTGGTGCCGTATTGGGTGTACTGAAAAAATCATTTTTACAACTATGTCCATTCTAGCTTTTATAGGTAGGTAGCCTAGTGGTTAGAGCGTTGGACCAGTAACCAGCAGGTAGCCTAGTGGTTAGAGCGTTGGACCAGTAACCAGCAGGTAGCCTAGTGGTTAGAGCGTTGGACCAGTAACCAGCAGGTAGCCTAGTGGTTGGAGCGTTGGACCAGTAACCAGCAGGTAGCCTAGTGGTTAGAGCGTTGGACCAGTAACCGAAAGGTTGCTGGATCGAATCCCCGAGCTTTTTACCACAAGGTAAAAATATGTTGTTCTGCCCCTGAACAAGGCAGTCCATCCTTCTTTCTCTCTCCCTCCATCCTTCTCTCTCTGTCTTTCTCTCCCACGTCTCTCTCTTGTTCTCAACTTATTTGCCTAGTTAAATAAAGGTTAAATAAATAAAATAAAAAATGCTTCTCCTAGGGGTGAGAGGAGCCGACGAATCAGAGCTGCGCAGGATTGTGACTGAGCCCCACGAGGAACACCTGTTGCTAGCCGCTGACTTCTCTCTCCTGGATGTTCTCCTGCCCAAACTGTCCCGAAGAATCTGTTTCACCGCCTCTGAACCCCCACGCCCCGTCAAACACACCCCGGCCGGTGAGAATTAGTTCCAACCACTGATCCAGGATCAGATTGCTCACCTCCAATCGGAGCCCTAACCATTAGATGGGTGAAAAGAATCTGATCCTTTATCAGTGGTTGAGGGCAACTTCGAAAGTACCTACTCCTGAGAATACCCAGAGATGTTCTGCTATGCAGGTATCTTTGTGTAGTGTGGCTAGATGTCAGCTGTACATGGTTATTGTATATGTGTATATATTTAAACATGTTATTTTGTTTAGTGGTGTCTGGTACGTACTCTGTATGCTCTTTATGTTTTAACCCCTTTATGTTTCTCTCTCTGTCTTTCTCTCCCCTCCATCCTTTTCTCCCTGTCTTTCTCTCCCCTCCATCCTTCTCTCTCTGTCTTTCTCTCCCCTCCATCCTTTTCTCCCTGTCTTTCTCTCCCCTCCATCCTTTTCTCCCTGTCTTTCTCTCCCCTCCATCATTTTCTCCCTGTCTTTCTCTCCCTCCATCCTTTTCTCCCTGTCTTTCTCTCCCCTCCATCCTTCTCTTCCTGTCTTTCTCTCCCCTCCATCCTTTTCTCCCTGTCTTTCTCTCCCCTCCATCTTTCTCTCTCTGTCTTTCTCTCCCCTCCATCCTTCTCTCTCTGTCTTTCTCTCCCCTCCATCCTTCTCTGTCTTTCTCTCTCCCCTTCCTCCATCTCTCTCCCATTCCTCCATCTTTCTCTCTCTTTCTTTCTCTCTCTCTCCCTCCCTCCATCCTTCTCTGTCTTTCTCTCTCCCCTTCCTCCTTCTCTCTCCCCCTCCATCCATCCTTCTCTCTCTGTCTTTCTCTATCCATCCATCCTTCTCTCTGTCTGTCTTTCTCTCCACCTCCATCCTTCTATCTCTGTCTTTCTCTCCACCTCCCCCTTCTCTCTGTCTTTCTCTACCCCTCCATCCTTCTCTCTGTCTTTCTCTCCCCCTCCACCCTTCTCTCTGTCTTTCACCCCTTCTCTCTCTTTCTCTACCCCTCCATCCTTCTCTCTCTGTCTTTCCCTACCCCTCCATCCTTCTCTCTGTCTTTCACCCCTTCTCTCTCTGTCTTTCTCTCCATCTCCATCCTTCTCTCTTTCTTTCTTTCTTTCTCTCCACCTCCATCCTTCTATCTCTGTCTTTCTCTCCACCTCCCCCTTCTCTCTCTGTCTTTCTCTCCACCTCCATCCTTCTCTCTCTGTCTTTCTCACCACCTCCCCCTTCTCTCTGTCTTTCTCTACCCCTTCATACTTCTCTCTGTCTTTCTCTACCCCTCCATCCTTCTCTCTGTCTTTCACCCCTTCTTTCTCTCCACCTCCATCCTTCTCTCTCTGTCTTTGTCTCCCCCTCCATCCTTCTCTCTTTCTTTCTCTCCACCTCCCCCTTCTCTGTGTCTTTTTCTCCACCTCCATCCTCCATCTTTCTCTTCTTATTCGTCACTCCCGTTTCTCTCCATCCACCTCTCCTTCCTATCCCCATCCTTCTCTCTCTCCTCTCCCTATCTTTCCCCCACCCATCCTTCTATCTCCCCTCCCTCACCCCATCCTTCTCTCTCTCCTCTCCCCCATCTTTCCCCACACCCATCCTTCTATCTCCCTCGCCTCCATCCTTCTATCTCCCTCGCCTCCATCCTTCTATCTCCCTCTCCTCCACCCTTCCCTCCATCTCCCTCCCCAGTGGAGGAGCGTGTGGTGGGTCCCCGGGACCTCCAGGTGAGTGAGCTAGCCTACAGCAGTCTGAGGCTGACCTGGAGCCAGGCCACGGGGGACGTCACCGGCTACCGCCTCCTGGTCACCCCCCTCAGTCCCAAGGGACAGCTGCTGCCCAGCCTGCAGACACAGGTGAAGGGGGGGGGGGGTGTTTAGAGGTTGAGATGTTGTCGTAATAACGGTGGCTAAATGCTGAATGCCAGCTCAGACGATGGGCTAAAATAGGATATTAGGAGTCAAACCACCTGGGTAAAGTGCCTGGAATTGAATTGAATCAGGAATTGAATTGAAAACAATTTCTGAATTGGAAACTGAATTGACTCAAAATCTTGTTGGGAGGGTAAGGAGGGAGCTGAGATAGGTGAACCTGGTAGGGGGGTGGAAGGTGGGTAAGGTGGCACGGGGATGGGATGTGAGAGGTGACAGGATATTGGGCCCAGGACCAGATGGTACAGACACAGAGACTGACCACAGCAGGATACTGATAGATAGAGGTGTGTGTGTGTGTGTGTGTGTGTGTGTGTGTGTGTGTGTGTGTGTGTGTGTGTGTGTGTGTGTGTGTGTGTGTGTGTGTGTAGCTAGTATGCAGTGAGAGAAAATCAGAAAGCAATATCACAATGACCTTGAGCTTTACAATGTAATGTAATGTACTGTACACTACACTATTTGTTGGAGTGTGTGTTTTTGTGCATCTGTACAGAACATTTGCTGATGCTTTCTTCTGAACTATATTGTGATACACATTCTTAGTCTTTGTTTTGGAGTGTGTGTGTGTGTGTGTGTGTGTGTGTGTGTGTGTGTGTGTGCGCACATGTACGTGCGTGTTTTGTCTTTATCTCGCAGGCATGGAATCTTTCCCCATTGTGTGTATTCTCTCAGTGATTTTCTACAGCCTTGCCAGAGCCACAGGGCACAGCACTGGATTCTCAGAGTGGGTTGTTTGCGTGTCCTTGCTATGACACTGGTGTAGAACTCTGGAGAAAGATACTTTAGCATTCTCTAACAGAACCATTCCTGCAGGGACAATCCAGCTCTGCGGCATTACATAACCTGTGTACTGGGTGGTGGAGTCAGAGGAGAGGATGGAAGCAATAGGTTTGAGATGTACTGTGGAATAGAAAAGTGTTTTCTAACCCAAACATTACAAAAAATGTGTTTTATTGTCACATACACTGGATAGAGGCAGTGAAATGTGTTGTTTTACAGGGTCAGTCATAGTAGTACGGGCCCCTGGAGCAAATTAGGGATAAGTGCCTTGCTCAAGGGAACATTGAACAGGTTTTTCACCTTGAATGCTACGGGATTCGAACCAACAACCTTTTGGTTACTGGCCCAACGCTCTAACCGCTAGGCTACCTACCACCCTAAAACTGTTGCACATATCAGATCTATTTCACCTGATTCCACTAGTCCATTAATCATCAAGCCCTTGTATAGTTGAATCAGGTGTGCTGGTGCTGGGAAATAACAAATATGTGTCACGGCTGACTGAGTGGTGATTCTAGTGATGGTACACTGAGTGGTGAAAGACTGGTGTTGAATGATTACAGAGTAGAGTGATTCTAGTGATGGTACAATTTCTGAATACACACATGCGCAAGCACACATCCACACAAAACCATCCCCATAAACACCCTTACCCATTTCACTTAAATCTCTCCCTCTCTCCCTGTCCCTGTTCCTGACCCATTCCCTCTCCCGGTCCCGCTCCTTGTCCTTCACCCGCTCCTTGTCCCTGTCCTTCTCCCTGCCCTTTTCCCTCTCCCTCTCCCTGTCCCTCTACCTGTCCCTCTCTCTCTACCACTCCCCCTCCCTGTCCCTCTCTCTTCTGCTCCTTGTCCCTGTCCTTCTCCCTGTCCTTTTCCTTGTCCCTGTCCCTCTACCTGTCCCTCTCTCTCTCCTTGTCCTACTCCCTGTCCATGTCCTTCTCTCTGTTCCTTTCCCTGTCTCTCTCTCTCCCTGTCCCTGTCCCTCTCCTTGTCCCACTCCCTCTCCTCTTTCTCTCCCTTTCCCTGCCCCTCTCCCTGGCCCTGTCCTTCTCCCTGTCCCTCTCTCTCTCCTACTCCCTCTCCCTATCCTTCTCCCTGTCCCTCTCCTTGTCCCGCTCCCTGTCCCTCTCTCTCTCCTGCTCCTTCTCCATATCCCTCTCCCTGTCCCTCTCCCTGGCCCTGTCCTTCTCCCTGTCCCTCTCTCTCTCCTACTCCCTCTCCTTATCCTTCTCCCTATCTTTATCCCTGTCCCTGTCCCTGTCCCTCTCCTTGTCCCGCTCCCTGTTCCTCTCTCTCTCCCTGTCCTGTGTGTGTCGTATCAGACTGATCTGAAAGGTGATGAGAGGACATCTCTAGTGACAGAGCTGACTCCTAAGACAGAGTACTCTCTGACTGTCTACGCCATCTACCCTGGCCTCATTGGAGACTCTGCCACCATCATTACACAGACACGTGGGTTACAGAGGCACTAACATCAACAATCCCACACACAGACATGCACCCACCCTAGCACACGAGCGTGCACACACACAGACATGCACCCACCCTAACACACGAGCGTGCACACACACAGACATGCACCCACACTAACACACGAGCGTGCACACACACAGACATGCACCCACCCTAACACACGAGCGTGCACACACACAGACATGCACCCACACTAACACACGAGCGTGCACACACACAGACATGCACCCACACTAACACACGAGCGTGCACACACACAGACATGCACCCACACTAACACACGAGCGTGCACACACACAGACATGCACCCACCCTAACACACGAGCGTGCACACACACAGACATGCACCCACACTAACACACGAGCGTGCACACACACAGACATGCACCCACACTAACACACGAGCGTGCACACACACAGACATGCACCCACACTAACACACGAGCGTGCACACACACAGACATGCACCCACACTAACACACGAGCGTGCACACACACAGACATGCACCCACACTAACACACGAGCGTGCACACACACAGACATGCACCCACCCTAACACACGAGCGTGCACACACACAGACATGCACCCACACTAACACACGAGCGTGCACACACACAGACATGCACCCACACTAACACACGAGCGTGCACACACACAGACATGCACCCACACTAACACATGAGCGTGCACACACACAGACATGCACCCACACTAACACACGAGCGTGCACACACACAGACATGCACCCACACTAACACACGAGCGTGCACACACACAGACATGCACCCACCCTAACACACGAGCGTGCACACACACAGACATGCACCCACCCTAACACACGAGCGTGCACACACACAGACATGCACCCACCCTAACACACGAGCGTGCACACACACAGACATGCACCCACACTAACACACGAGCGTGCACACACACAGACATGCACCCACCCTAACACACGAGCGTGCACACACACAGACATGCACCCACACTAACACACGAGCGTGCACACACACAGACATGCACCCACACTAACACACGAGCGTGCACACACACAGACATGCACCCACACTAACACACGAGCGTGCACACACACAGACATGCACCCACCCTAACACACGAGCGTGCACACACACAGACATGCACCCACACTAACACACGAGCGTGCACACACACAGACATGCACCCACCCTAACACACGAGCGTGCATACACACAGACATGCACCCACACTAACACACGAGCGTGCACACACAGACATGCACCCACACTAACACACGAGCATGCACACACATAGTAGCGCACACAGGTAAATATTGATAAGCATATACTCAAACAAACACCAGCTGAACACACTCACACATACAGTCTTAATCTACATGCAGACATTCACCCACACTGAAACGTACACATCACATACCTGTGCTCATTTACAACCAGGCATTTTGCATATACACAAGCAATTTCAAATGTACTCAACGTTCCAACATATTTTCCCTTCCTCTGCCTTAGCCCCTGTGCCTCCTGTCTCAAACTTCCGTGTGATGGAGGAGGGCCTCTTCTCTCTGAGGTTGGCATGGACACCACCTCTAGGGAAGCTCGAGGGATACAAGATATTCATCCCCAGATGTGAGTTGACTCCTGTATTGACATAACACCACATCATTAGTCTGATCCAGACTTGGGTTCGAGTAATATATCTTTCAAATACTTGTACTGTTTGTTTTAGACCGTCAAGAGTGCCAGGTGCGGCAGACGTTTGTACTTTTGGGACTGTTCTATTGGTCCATTGCAGTAGACAACCTTAATCAAGCACAGCTAAGGTATTTTAAATGATTTGAGTATTTGAACCCAGGTCTGGTCCCACCATAGTTCTTTCGGTTTAATTGAGGCTTCATATCATACAGGTCTCTTGAGGTTTTACAACAACTTTGACACCAGGTACAGAAGTTGAAAAGGGTATACATACAGTGCATTCAGAAAGTATTCAGACCTCTTGACTTTTTCCACATTTTGTTATGTTACAGCCTTATTCTAAAATAGGTACATTAAATGTAAAAAAAATCCTCAGCAATATACAATATACAATACCCCATAATGACAAAGCGAAAACAGGTTTTTAGACATTTTTGCAAATGTATAAAAAAATAACAGAAATACCTTATCAACATAATTTTTCAGACCCTTTTCTATGAGACTCGAAATTGAGCTCAGGTCCATCCTGTTTCCATTGATCGTCCTTGAGATGTTTCTACAACATGATTGGAGTCCACCTTTGGTAAATTCAATTGATTGGACATGATTTGGAAAGACACACAACTGTCTATATAAGGTCCCACAGTCGACAGCGCTTGTCAGAGCAAAAACTAAGCCGTGAGGTCGAAGGCATTATCCGTAGAGCTCCGAGACAGGATTGTGTCGAGGCACAGATCTGGGAAAGGGTACCAAAAAATGTCTGCAGCATTGAAGGTCCCCAAGACCACAGTGGCCTCCATCATTCTTAAATGGAAGAAGTTTGGAACCACCAAGACTATTCCTAGAGCTGGCTGCCCTGCCAAACTGAGCAATTGGGGGATAAGGGCCTTGGTCAGGGAGGTGACCAATAACCCAACGGTCAACTTTGACAGAGCTCTAGAGTTCCTCTGTGGAGATGGCAGAACCGTCCAGAAGGACAACCATCTCTGCAGCACTCCACCTGTAACGATCTTCTTCATCTGATGAACAGGATAGATCGGACCAAAACGCAGCGTGGTAAGTGTCCATGTTAATTTATTATAACTGAACACGAAATACAAAATAACAAAGTGAAACAACGAAAATCGAAACAGTCCTGAAAGGTGCTACAACACAAAACAGAAAACTACCCACAAACCACAGGTGGGAAAAGGCTACCTAAGTATGGTTCTCAATCATAGACAACGATAGACAGCTGCCTCTGATTGGGAACCATACCAGGCCAAACACATAGAAATAGAAAACATAGAAGAAGAAAAAACACCCCAACTCACGCCCTGACCAAACCAAAATAGAGACATAAAAAAGGAACTAAGGTCAGGGCGTGACACCACCAATCAGGCCTTTATGGTAGAGTGGCCAGACGTAAGCCACTCCTCAGTAAAAGGCACATGACTGCCTGCTTGGAGTTTTTCAAAAGGCACTTAAAGACTCTCAGACCATGAAAAACAAGATTCTTTGATCTGATGAAACCAATATTGAACTCTTTGGCCTGAATTCAAAGCGTCACGTCTGGAGGAAACCTGGCACCATCCCTACGGAGAAGCATGGTGGTGGCAGCATCATGCTGTGGGGGTGTTTTTCAGAGGCGGAGACTGGGAGACTAGTCAGGTATCAGGAAAAGATGAATGGAGCAAAGTACCGAGAGATCCTTGATGAAAACCTGCTCCAGAGCGCTCAGGACCTCAGACTGGGGCGAACGTTCACCTTCCAACAGGACAACGACCATAAGCGCACAGCCAAGACAACGCAGGAGCGGCTTCGGGACAAGTCTCTGAATGTCCTTGAGTGGCCCAGCCAGAGCCTGGACTTGAACCCAATTGAACATCTCTGGAGAGACCTAAAAATAGCTGTGCAGCGACCTGACTGAGCTTGAGAGGATCTGCAGAGAAGAATGGGAGAAACTCCCCAAATACAGGTGTGCCAAGCTTATAGTGTCATACCCAAGAAGACTCAATGCTGTAATCGCTGCCAAAGGTGCTTCAACAAAGTACTGAGTCTCAATACTTATGTAAATGTGATTTTTTTTTTAATTAGCAAACATTTCTAAAAACCTGTTTTTGCTTTGTCGTTATGGGGTATTGTGTGTAGATTGATGAGGGGAAAAAAGATTGAATACATTTTAGAATAAATCTGTAACGTAACAAAATGTCAAGGGGTCTGAATACTTTCCGATGGCACTGTATCTCATTGTAACCCCTTTGTAACCCCTTCACATTTTCTCTACTAGATATCATTCCTCTGATTACCCCGTCTCTTGCCGTGTCAAAACAACTTTGACACAGCGACTGCTACAGAATTAGACAGGGATACATATTTTGTCATAATCCCTTTACTTGACATCATGGCTCCCATTCTCTTGTGGTGTTATAACAAATGCAGTACCCGGTACAGAATTTATAATTGTCTTTATTGAAGGTAGTTATCTCTGCTGGTACAGAAGTTCATCACTCCTGGTACAGAATTTATAATTGTCTTTATTGAAGGTAGTTATCTCTGCTGGTACAGAAGTTCATCACTCCTGGTACAGAATTTATAATTGTCTTTATTGAAGGTAGTTATCTCTCCTGGTACAGAAGTTCATCACTCCTGGTACAGAATGTAACAGGGATACATACCTATGTTGTCCTAAACTCTGTAAACCCAGAAATAAAATCCAGCGTAATGTGTTTTATGTTTAAGTAGTCTGTCCATGAAAGATGAATTATGTCCTGCCCCCATGCAGCCGACCGGCCAGGGCTGACCTATGAGCAGGTGCTGCGCGGCGACGCCTCCTCCCATGTGATTGACAGCTTGGAGGAGGATAAGAAGTACACCGTCAGTATCTTTGCTATCTACCCCCAGGGCACCAGCCAACCTGTCACGATCCTCGGCAAAACACGTAAGTGACCCTGCTGAATGTGTCGACAAACAGCTAGAATTTTAAATTTGAGTCATTTAGCAGATGCTCTTATCCAGAGAGACTTACAGGAGCTATTAGGGTTAAGTGCCTTGCTCAAGGACACAGACAGATTTTTTTCATTTAGTCAGCTCGGGATTCGAAACCAGTGACCTTTCGTTTACTGGCCCAACACTCTGAACTGCTAGCCTACCTGCCTAAAACCAATCCTATGCTTTGAAATCAATGAGTGGGAGTTTACAAGTTGTGGAACACTTCTAGAAAATGGTGGAGAATCAGGATGCTTCCATTGCCTTTGAAAGTGATCTTGAAAATACAATCTAAGTCAATTGGTTATGAAATATATATTTCAATAGAAGCTTAACGCCCTATTTCACACCTCTCTGACTATGTAATAAGTTGTTTTTCTATGATTGTCCACTAAGTGGCAGTGTAGCTTCTCCCAACATGTTGATCAGATTTCACCATCTGTGTGTGATGCAGTTTGTCTGTTCTCCATCAAATTACATTGGTAAAATGTATGTAAACATTAAAGAAACGGTATTCATTAGTGTTCTTCCCCTAACTGAGACTCTGTGCGTGTGTGTGTGTGTGTGTGTGTGTGTGTGGGGGGGGGGGGGGGGGGGGGGGGGTCTATTCTGCAGTGAAACTGGTGCCAGTGCAGCAGCTCCTGGTCCAAAACGCCACCACAGACACCGTCCAGGCCCGCTGGGGCTCAGTGAAGGGGGCCACGGGGTATCGCCTCACCTGGTCCTCCTCAGGTACTGGGACCCTATTAGCAGTGTGTTACCAAGATCACCCAGAAGACACACTGAACACACATTGACCACTCAGACACAGTGTCTTTGAAATCACCATACAACATGCAGGCTGCATACAGAGTATACAGTGCCTTCGGAAAGTATTCAGACCCCTTGACTTTTTCCACATTTTGTTACATTACAGCCTTATTCTCATCAATCTACACACAATACCCCATAATGACAAAGCAAAAACAGGTTCACATTTACAAAAGTATTCAGACCCTTTACCTTTGGAAGCGACTACAGCCTCGAGTCTTCTTGGGTATGACGCTACAAGCTTGGCACACCTGTATTTGGGGATTTCCTCACACTCAAGGACATTCAGAGACTTTGTCCCAAAGCCACTCCTGCATTGTCTTGGCTGTGTGCTTAGGGTTGTTGTCCTGTTGGAAGGTGAACCTTCGCACCAGTCTGAGGTTCTGAGCGCTCTGGAGCAGGTTTTCATCAAGGATCTCTCTGTACTTTGCTCTGTTCATCTTTGCCTCAATCCTGACTATTCTCCCATTTCCTGCCGCTGAAAAACATCCCCACAGCATGATGCTGCCACCACCATGCTTCACCGTAGGGATGGTGCCAGGTTTCCTCCAAACATGATGCTTGGCATTCAGGCCAAAGAGTTCAATCTTGGTTTCATCAGACCAGAGAATCTTGTTTCTCGTGGTCTGAGAGTCTTTAGGTGCCTTTTGGCAAACTCCAAGCGGGGTGTCATGTGCCTTTTACTGAGGAGTGGCTACCATCTGGCCACTCTATCATAAAGGCCTGATTGGTGGAGTGCTGCAGATATGATTGTCCTTCTGGAAGGTTCTGTCATCTCCACAGAGGAACTCTAGAGCTCTGTCAGAGTTGACCATCGGGTTCTTGGTCACCTCCCTGGCCAAGGCCCTTCTCTCCCGATTGCTCAGTTTGGCCGGGCGGCCAGCTCTAGGAAGAGTCTTGGTGGTTCCAAACTTCTTCCATTTGATGATGGATGATGGAGGGCACTGTGGTCTTGGGGACCTTCAATGCAGCAGAAACGTTTTGTTACCCTTTCCCAGATCTGTGCCTCGACACAATCCCGTCTCGGAGCTCTACAGACAATTAATTCGACCTCATGACCTGGTTTTTGCTCTGATATGCACTGTCAACTGAGGGACCTTTTATAGACAGTTGTGTGCCTTTCCAAATCTTGTCCAATCAATTGTATTTACCACAGGTGAACTCCAATTAAGTTGTAGAAACGTCTCAAGGATGATCAATGGAAACAGGATGCACCTGAGCTCAATTACGAGTCTCATAGCAAAGGGTCTGAATCCTTATGTAAATAAGGTATTTCTGTTTTACTTATTGGAATTTTATTTGCAAAAATTCCAACCACATTTTTTTCACTGTCGTTATGGAGTATTGTGTGTAGATTGCTGAGGAATTGTTGTCATTTAATACATTTTAGAATAAGGCTGTAACGTAACAACATTTAGAAAAATTCTAGTGGTCTGAATACTTTACGAAGGCATGATCACAGCTAACCAACCCCCCTCCCCTCCTTTACCTCCAGATGGCCATAGAGAGAACGTGAACCTGGGGGAGACCTTTAACTTCTACATGATCCAGGGCCTCCACCCAGGCACTGAGTACGCCATCACCATCAACCCCATCTTTGTGGACATCGAGGGCCCTGTCATCTCTACCCCAGCCAAGACACGTGAGTTACCATGGAAATTGGGGCTATGTACAGGATGAGTCAACTTTTGAACATTATGGTTGAATCCTAAATGACACCCTTTTTAGCTTCATAATACAGTTCTTTCTAGCAGAGCCCTAGCAGTGTGCCGGCCGAGGCCATCTCCCTTCATCATGCAGCTTTTCAATGACTAACATTCTATCCATAATGATAGTTAAATTCTCTCCCCTCTCTCTCTCCCGTCTCCCTGTGCCAGTGGAGAGCAGTGCAGTACAGACTCTGAAGGCATCGGCAGTGAGCACCAACAGTGCCATGGTCTCCTGGAACTCTGTCCCTGGGGCCACCGGCTACAGACTAGCCTGGGGGCCCACTCCAGGTGACCTCTCACCTCTACACAATGCACTCGCACAATACAAACCAAAGCCCTGCCCAAAAACAACCCCCCTACCCCCTAGACACTTGTGGAGATCTGAGGGGATTTGATCTGATAGGCTAGGTGGAATGTTTTACCATATTGCTTATCCCTGTCCAATCCTCTCAGATCTCCAGAAGTGTGTATGGAGCTAGGGGCTAGAGGTTCTTTCTTGACAGGGCCTCTATTTATCTCTTTCTCTCTCCCCCCCCTCCCCCCCCCCCCCCCCCCCCTCTCCCTCTCTTTCTAACGTACTCTGTCCTCCTGTCCTCCCTTTGGGCATCTCTTCCTCTTGTAATTCTTTCTCTCTCCTCTTTCTCTCTCTCTCCTTTCTCTCCCCTCTTTCTCTCTCTCTCCTTTTCTCTCTCATGCGTGATGTATTTCTGACGATGTTCAGAGTCTCCCCAACTCTGTGTACCTACCTACCATCCCTCTGTCTCACCGTGTCTATCAAAATCAGCATCACTAGAACATGATTGGAGGAAGATTCTGCAGCGGGCTTATGGATAAAAAGAAAGTGGGGGGGTGTATTTGATGTCACCCTTCTGAGCGTCCCTGTGGGGACACGACACGGATCCTTTGAAATGCCAGGACTGGGCTCCCCACCATGTCACTCGGTAGTACCAGCGTCATTTCCATGTGACAAGCTGGCATCATGGCCACCCCCTCAGAAAACAGGAAAATAAAAGGAGAGATGGAGGGATACGTGGGTTGTTTTAATGAGGGGACGGGCTTCTGATGATGTTCATATGGGAATGACAGGAAAGGGGGGAATGTGTGAATAAAGGTGTGTGTGTGTCTGAAAGTGAGAGAAAAGGGATTGATCAAGCCAGATGAAAGATGGAGGAGGGATAGTAGGGTGCCTTGTCCTTTCATGTGGAGATGATGATGAGTTATTTTGGGGTTTAGGTTGGTTTTTGTTCACGCATCCTCTTCTCATTGCCCTCACGACTGGTTGCCTTTTCTTTTTAAACTCGGGATGCTTTTAATATCAACAGAGCTATGCTTGGAAACGAAAGGTATCATCAAACAATCCCAATGTCTGTAGAATTACTTGCTTTCGATGATTTGATTTGCCTGTAATGAGCTGTAAAGCAATATGAAAGGGACAAATTGAATGGAACGTCGTTAAGGGATTCATTAAGTTGAGTACAAAGAGAGACCTAATTGCTAATTAACTAATTTAATTTAAGCTACATAGTGAGCCATTTTGCAAATCATCAGACACAACTCAAGTGAACACTCCATAGGTCCAAAGGAGTTGGCCTCCAATAGCAGGTGATTATCATTATGGGCAAAACACTAAACTGACCTTAGATCAGGGCTTAGGCCCTAATCCTCCCCCTACTCCATTGTTATGTGTGTGTTATTCTTCCAGAGTTTGCGGGTCGGGACCGTCCTAGACAGCTGGCTCTGAATGGCTCCACCACAGAGCACCTTCTGAAGAACGTGGTCCATGACACAGAGTATGTCCTGTCTCTTTACGTCCTGTTTGGATCGCTGGTGGGACCCGGCGTCTCAGCTACCTTCCGCACCTGTGAGTCCAACGCGTCCTCTTTCCTAGTGAAGTGTTCTTTCATCACTACCCTGACGACTTCCCCTTTATCTAGCACTCGGTCGTATCACCCATCATGCAGTATTGTTTTGTGTTTTCATGTTCAGACGCCGCTCCTGTTTCTGTATTCTCTCTATGTTCGTTCTGATTAAACTCAACGACTGCACCTGCTTCCTGACTCCCTGCACCTTCGTCATGTTGCCTTGTATCCCCTCTTGTCTCTCCGCCAGCTCCGTTGGGATATGTGTCTAACTTCCAGGTGACTTCCTACACCAGTTCCTCCATCGACGTGGAGTGGAGTCCAGTCGTGGGGTCCACTGAGTACAAACTCACCTGGAACATCGGTACTGTAGTGGGCTTCTTGTTCCAAATCTTAAATATAACCTTATCTCAAGTTCAAAGATGAATGTAGCCTGTGAACTTGCAGTGTGTACACGTGTGTATGTGTACACGTGTGTGTGTGTGTGTAAATGTTTGTGTGCGCCTGAGTCTTTTAATTTGCTGTGTTACACAGAGGGCAACACTCCCCAGTCCCAGTATTTGGACCACAGCGTTCTGTTCCACCGCACTGAGGGCCTCAACCCAGAGACAGTCTACATAGTTAGCATCCACGCTGTCTACGGCAACACAGAGGGGCCAGAAATCTCCCTCTCACAGCTCACAGGTACCTGGAGAGAGAGTATGGGGTAAATCCTAACTTGTGCATGATTTCTTTCCCACAGTGGTGATGGTGGGTATTGGACATTTTCACTTATTCATGCATTAATGTCATTGGGAGACTGAGTGCATTTTCGACTCAAGTGGAAGCTAGGATTTGCCCCTATGACGTCAGTGGAGTCTGCAGTCGCAGCAATGTGCTCGGTTGGTGTTGCATATGCATGGAAACACATGTACGCAGTGGTTGACGTTGCTGTCGGTAATGTAATCTCACTTATGCATGGGAAGCCCTCACAGTCCACCGCTGTATTTCCAAGACTATTGTATTTCTAAGATGTGTGATTTGAACGAGACAGACCACTGTTATTTCAATCGAGGAAAGGCGTAATTGAAAAGTGATGATCCATTCAGACCAGCCTTACTGATTGAACTTTCGTAAATACATTAAATGGAAAATATGGAGTGTAACACTGAGTCACTGGTCATTTACATAAACCCACAGCCCTGTGGATGAAGTCCTGATATTGTAATTAAGTAGGGAGATATGGAACGTTACGCCCCTTGTACCCTTGTAGACTGGTGGTGCCCTTGTTTGATTGACGGGTCATATACTTTGAGCTTCCTATTTTAACCGCGGTTCCCTTTGTTGACACTTGAGGCTTGTGTTTTAACCACTGCTGTGTGTGTGTGTGTGTGTGTGTGTGTGTGTGTCACTGCTGCCTGGCATGGTTGTTATCATCTAATAGTTCTATCTGAGTTTGTTTCTACTGTTAGAAACTCTAAACAGAACGTACTTCATTTACATTGAAGAAGTCCATCCAGGCTGTTGTGTTGTTGAATGAGGAAGATTGTCACAACATTTATAATGATAATTGATTGTATATGTATTCAAGGTATGCTCAAAGCGGTCAACATTGAAAGGCAGAAACTCACCTCATCCACCACCGATGTGTAGCATCCATGTAGCGGCAGCCATTTTGTGGCAGAAAGCTCAGCACACATTTATTGTTTATCTTAAATTAACCTACTGTACATCTGTTGTTGATGTGGTTCCATCAGCGTCGGTGACAGAGTCAGAGCTGATCCAGGCGGTCAAGGAGGTGAAGGTGGTGGATGTCGGAGTCAACTCCTTCATACTGACCTGGAGGAGAACACCTGGGGTCACTGGCTACAAGATCTCCTGGAGCCCATTCCATGGTGAGGAACACACACATGCATGTATGGACACACACACACACCACCAAAGCCACATATACTACCCACCACTGCGACCTGTATGCTCTCGTTGGCTGGCCCTCGCTTCATACTCGTCGCCAAACCCACTGGCTCCAGGTCATCTATAAGTCTTTGCTAGGTAAAGCCCCGCCTTATCTCAGCTCACTGGTCACCATAGCAGCACCCACCCGTAGCACGCGCTCCAGCAGGTATATCTCACCAAAGTCGATTCCTCCTTTGGCCGACTTTCCTTCCAGTTCTCTGCTGCCAATGACTGGAACGAACTGCAAACATCACTGAAGCTGGAGACTCATATCTCCCTCACTAACTTTAAGCACCAGCTGTCAGAGCAGCTCACAGATCACTTCACCTGTACATAGCCCATCTGTAAATAGCCCATCCAACTACCTCACCCGCTATACTGTTATTTATTTTATTTATTTTGCTCCTTTGCACCCCAGTATCTCTACTTGCACATTCATCTTCTGCACATCTATCACTCCAGTGTTTAATTGCTATATTGTAATTACTTCGCCACCATGGCCTATTTATTGCCTTACCTCCCTTATCCTACCTCATTTGCACACACTGTGTATAGATCTTTTCTATTGTGTTATTGACTATATGTTTGTTCATTCCATGTGTAACTCTGTGTTGTTGTTTGTGTCGCACTGCTTTGCTTTATCTTGGCCAGGTCGCAGTTGTAAGTGAGAACTTGTTCTCAACTTGCCTACTTGGTTAAATAAAGATGAAATCAACATTTTCAAAATTAAAAAGTAGGCTCTATCTCAATTCGTCTTTCATGCTTCCTTGCATCCCCTCACCTCCCTCTTGTATTAGAGGACATGGTCCCTCCCCACAGACCTAAGTTCTTCAAGGTGAGGAGAGAGGCTGTGAGGCATAAAGGAAAGATCGTTGTGAAATAGCTGTAGGCTATCCTGCTGTCCCGACCTATATATACCCCATGCATGTTGACCTCTCTGCCTCTAGGTGGCGATGAGAAGTCCCAGCTAGTCTCTTCCTCCACTACCTCCTTCACCATCCCTAAGTTACAGGAGAGCTCGGCCTATAAGATCCAGGTGGCATCTATGGTGGGGGACCGAGAAGGGAGCCCGTTCCTGGTCACTGCACGCACCTGTGAGTACTGAACTATGGCTACACCTCTCAGATATTCCTCTGGATAAGAGTGACTGCTAAATGACTAAAATGTAGACCTGTCACACGTCTCTACTCACCTAGCACCACCACCTAGCCCAAAAAGTAGCAGTAAGGTATCTTAAAGTTATTCCGTGTGGTTGAGGGGATCAGTTTGAGCAAGGCCAGGTGCAGAACCGATAATCTTGATTGGATATTGAGTAGTTATTTGGGATGCAAGGTGATTTGTAGATCAGTGAGTCTGCACAGTCTGACTGCGATGTAGCCATTCTCAAACACTTAAATTATGTGTTGGATGTGTTATGTTCCAGTGGACCTGCCCAAAGTGAACGGCTTCGCAGCGCTGGACACCACAGACAGCAGTACCTCCCTCAACTGGATCAGCGTTGCCGGGGCTTCTGGGTATCTGCTCTCCTGGAGGCACATCTCAGGTCAGAGGTCAAAGCACAGCCAATCACATCAGGCTGTGACACCAGCACAGCCAATCACATCAGGCTGTGACACCAGCACAGCCAATCACATCAGGCAATGACACCAGCACAGCCAATCACATCAGGCTGTGACACCAGCACAGCCAATCACATCAGGCTATGGCCTCATTCAAAATCTTTAGTAATGCTTTCTTCCTCAATCAATCTAATTGTACAGCACATTACTTACAGAGGATGCAATTCAAAATTCTTAAATAAATACAGTTATAAAAGGTGAGAAAGATAAAAACACTGTTTTCAAAATGTGGCAAATAAAAATAGTAAAACAATTATTTTTTAAAACTGTGGCCTTAAGAGACTAATGCATTTGAATAAATAAAAATACGTAAAATAGATAGTATAAATTAAATAAATAGTATGGCTAAAAGCACCCTAAGTAAAAAAAGGTGTTTCTTAAGATCTTTCTTAAAAATGCCTTCAGTTTCTGAGGCCCTCCCATTTTCCATTGTTGAAGTAGTCACTGACTAGACATGACTGGGTAGGTGAACCCAAGGGCTCCACCACATGGCTTTCAGCTGCCAGTCATACAATTGGAATGAGGCCGATGTTAGTGACATCAGTAAGTGTTAATGACTTTGTGCTTTGTGTGAGCATGGCAGTGGGGGTGGGGTGGGGGGTATATTCAGACAGCGCCTCTCTCTCTTATCCAAGTCATTTCCTTCAATAAACTGCCTAAAGTACAAATGTAATGTCGGGGTTTGTCTTTCATGTCCCAGTCACTTTTTGTTAATCTCGGCACCCAGAACCAAATTGTTTGGTCTGTCACACGAGAAGACTACTTCCTGGAGATTTTATCAACTATGCTAGGTTTCATCTTCCCCATTTTTTTAAGTGTGAAGGGTTTGGAGGCCATAATTAATAGAAATCATTATGTAGGCACAATAAATATAACCCGCATGGGTGAATTCAAGATGTAAATGGGGATTTTGTCCTGTAAATTGTCAATTGTTCCAAACTGTTATTGTGATGGGGAAACCTGAGTTACCCTTGGAATTGGGCTGTGTTATGTGTTTTTAGAGTGATGACAATTGTTTTGTGTTTGTTACTTTTTACAACCTCTTACACCAACCAGAGGACAATTTGTTCACAATGACTTACCTGGCTAAAGGTTAAATAGATTTTATTTTATTTTTTACCACATATGGGTACACTTTTTCTCTTCAGAGTTGGACACCAAAAAGGAGAAGCTTGGCCCTGCTGCCACCATGTTTAAGCTGAGTGATCTGCTGTATGGCAGGACCTACATCTTCACCATCAGACCTCTGTATGGAGAGGTGGAGGGACCCATCACCTCTATCTACCACAGGATAGGTATAGCTTAACACCTCTTCACGTTATGGCTCCAGCTCACTGGAACAATAAACAATGTGCTCACTCTAAAACGACAACAACAAACACAATGGTTGAGTGCTGCTATCCTAAGCTGTAAGAAATGCAACGTTTGGAGCTGTTCATTACATTTTTATACACTTCACTGGAAGCCGTCTATCATACAGGAAACCCAATGCTGGTTCATGCACTTACTAGGTCATGACATAAGTTATTACTCAGTAACTACTATGGTGTACAGGAGGTGTAGGTCAGGCTAGCGGTTAGAGCGTTGGGCCAGTAACCGAAAGGTCGCCGGTTCGAATAACTGAGCTGACAAGAGGAAAAATCTGTCTGTGCCCTTGAGCAAGGCACTTAACCTTCATTTGCTCCAGGGGCGCTGGACTAATATGGCTGATCCTGTAGACCAACATATTTCACTGCACCTATCCATGTATGTGACTATAAAAATGTCATAAATGATGTATACAGTATATTATGTGAAATGTGTCCAAGCACAACACTACGCTACTGCATGTGAATCTAAAACACTGTCTATTTCCTTTCAGTGGCCAAGGACCATCCTCTGGTGCCTGTCCAGTCTTTACCCACCACGCCTGCCCCTCTCCCCCCTCACACCCTCACCGCCTCCCAACCCAATGCAGCCAAAGCCACCAAAGCCCATACCCGCTCCACCGTCACCAAAGCCCCCTCCAAAACCACCGCCGGCACGTCCAAGAAACCCCCAAGCACCACTGTTGTCAAAACAGCTGCAGCCACCACCACCTTTGACAAAACAGCTGCAGCCACCACCAGCGTCGGCCATCTTACCACCACTACCAGAAACCTATTGGTTTTGGATACAGAGACAACTGTTGGACCAGGGCCAGGTAACATAAGTATTTATAGTACCTATATAGATGAATAGCTGTTAGGCATTACAATCAGAGCAAACTGACAGACCCTCAGAATAACAGCACTTACCTCCATTAGAGACTGCTTCTTAAGACCCTCAGAATAACAGCACTTACCTCCATTAGAGACTGCTTCTTAAGACCCTCAAAATAACAGCACTTACCTCCATTAGAGACTGCTTCTTAAGACCCTCAGAATAACAGCACTTACCTCCATTAGAGACTGCTTCTTAAGACCCTCAGAATAACAGCACTTACCTCCATTAGAGACTGCTTCTTAAGACCCTCAGAATAACAGCACTTACCTCCATTAGAGACTGCTTCTTAAGACCCTCAAAATAACAGCACTTACCTCCATTAGAGACTGCTTCTTAAGACCCTCAGAATAACAGCACTTACCTCCATTAGAGACTGCTTCTTATGACTGAAGATGTTCCTTTAGCAATGTTCTGTCTGATGATAATAATGTCTGCTAACAACCAATATCACTGTCACCATGACCTGTGTGTGCGCGCACCTGCACACTCGTTCCTGTGTGTGCATGCGTGCCTCTGTGTGTGTGTGTGTGTGTGTGTGTGTTGCAGTGTGTGGCAGGGTGAAGGCAGACATCGTGTTCCTGGTGGATGAGTCATGGAGCATCGGATCCAATAACTTTGCCAAGCTCAAGGACTTCCTGTTCCGGGTTGTCACCTATTTCCCCGTGATTGGTCCTCAGGGCACACAGGTCAGAGGTCACACACCTTCAATATGTCAAAAGCTTTACTGTTCATTTTAGGATGTTAACACATCACACGCAATAGACTTAAAAAACCCTAGCAATGTAAGGGTGAAGTGTACCTGGTTGACTGTACCTGAAGTGTACCTGGTTGACTGTACCTGAAGTGTACCTGGTTGACTATACCTGAAGTGTACCTGGTTGACTGTACCTGAAGTGTACCTGGATGACTGTTACTGAAGTGTACCTGGATGACTGTTTCTGAAGTGTACCTGGTTGACTGTACCTGAAGTGTACCTGGTTGACTGTTACTGAAGTGTACCTGGATGACTGTTACTGAAGTGTACCTGGATGACTGTTACTGAAGTGTACCTGGATGACTGTTACTGAAGTGTACCTGGATGACTGTTTCTGAAGTGTACCTGGATGACTGTTTCTGAAGTGTACCTGGATGACTGTTTCTGAAGTGTACCTGGATGACTGTACCTGAAGTGTACCTGGATGACTGTTACTGAAGTGTACCTGGTTGACTGTACCTGAAGTGTACCTCATTGGCTATACCTGAAGTGTACCTGGTTGGCTGTACCTGAAGTGTACCTCATTGGCTATACCTGAAGTGTACCTGGTTGGCTGTACCTGAAGTGTACCTGGATGACTGTTCCTGAAGTGTACCTGGTTGACTGTAACTGAAGTGTACCTCATTGGCTATACCTGAAGTGTACCTTGTTGGCTGTACCTGAAGTGTACCTGGTTGACTGTACCTGAAGTGTACCTCGTTGGCTGTACCTGAAGTGTACCTCGTTGGCTGTACCTGAAGTGTACCTCGTTGGCTGTACCTGAAGTGTACCTCGTTGGCTGTACCTGAAGTGTACCTCGTTGGCTGTACCTGAAGTGTACCTGGTTGGCTGTACCTGAAGTGTACCTGGTTGGCTGTTACTGAAGTGTACCTGGTTGGCTGTTACTGAAGTGTACCTGGATGACTGTACCTGAAGTGTACCTGGTTGACTGTACCTGGATGACTGTTACTGAAGTGTACCTAGTTGACTGTACCTGAAGTGTACCTGGTTGACTGTACCTGAAGTGTACCTGGTTGACTGTACCTGAAGTGTACCTGGTTGACTGTACCTGAAGTGTACCTGGTTGACTGTACCTGAAGTGTACCTGGTTGACTGTACCTGAAGTGTACCTGGTTGGCTGTACCTGAAGTGTACCTGGTTGACTGTAACCTGTCATGTGGACTGTGTATACTACTATGCGCCATCATAGAGAGTCTGGTTTCTTCCTAACTAGCTGGTCCTGGTCACCCTCACCTTGGCTTGTTCTTTTAGGGGTTAATGTCCTGGTCACCCTCACCTTGGCTTGTTCTGTTAGGGGTTAATGTCCTGGTCACCCTCACCTTGGCTTGTTCTTTTAGGGGTTAATGTCCTGGTCACCCTCACCTTGGCTTATTCTTTTAGGGTTTCATGTCCTGGCCACCCTCACCTTGGCTTGTTCTTTTAGGGGTTAATGTCCTGGCCACCCTCACCTTGGCTTGTTCTTTTAGGGGTTAATGTCCTGGTCACCCTCACCTTGGCTTGTTCTTTTAGGGGTTAATGTCCTGGTCACCCTCACCTTGGCTTCTTCTTTTAGGGGTTAATGTCCTGGTCACCCTCACCTTGGCTTCTTCTTTTAGGGGTTAATGTCCTGGCCACCCTCACCTTGGCTTGTTCTTTTAGGGGTTAATGTCCTGGTCACCCTCACCTTGGCTTCTTCTTTTAGGGGTTAATGTCCTGGTCACCCTCACCTTGGCTTCTTCTTTTAGGGGTTAATGTCCTGGTCACCCTCACCTTGTTCTTTTAGGGGTTAATGTCCTGGTCACCCTCACCTTGGCTTGTTCTTTTAGGGGTTAATGTCCTCGTCACCCTCACCTTGGCTTCTTCTTTTAGGATCTAAGGTCTGAGTTGTTGTTGCAAACTTTGTGACAACGTTTAGATTCAATATGTTAAAAGCTGAAACCTAAAAGCACAGGACATTTGCAATCATCCTTTTTCAGTTCGCCCAAAGTATGTACCCTAATGTATCTGTGTAAACAGCATTCTGTTATTGCCTCTTGCTGTATTTCATTACAACTTTATTTTCTATATAGGCAATATGAAGGGGAATGATACATGTTATGATAAGATTACTTTGTTATTGAATGTACAGTACCAGTCAAAAGTTTTGACACACTTCCTCATTCAAGGGTTTTTCTTTGTTTTTACTATTTTCTACATCATGTAATAATAGTGAAGATGTCAAAACTATGAAATAACACATATGGAATCATGTAGTAACCATAAAATTGTTAAACAAAATATATTTCATATTTGAGATTCTTCAAAGTAGTAACGCTTTGCCTTGATGACAGCTTTGCACACTCTTGGCATTCTCTCAACTAGCTTCGTGAGGTAGTCACCTGTAATGCATTTCAATTAACAAGTGTGCCTTGTTAAAAGTAAAAGTACATTTGTGGAATTTCTTTCCTTCTTAGTGTGTTTGAGCCAATCAGTTGTGTTGTGATAAGGTAGGGGAGGTATACAGAAGATAGCCCAATTTGGTAAAAAGACCAAGTCCATATTATGGCAAGAACAGCTCAAATAAGCAAAGAGAAATGACAGTCCATCATTACTTTAAGACATGGCGTTCAGTCAATATGGAAAATTTCAAGAACTTTGAACGTTTCTTCAAGTGCAATCTCAAAAACCATCAAGCGCTATGATGAAACTGGCTCTCATGAGGACCGCCACAGGAAAATAATACCAAGAGTTACCTCTGCTGCAAAGGATACATTCATTAGAGTTAACTGGATCTCAGATTGCAGCCCAAATAAATGCTTCACAGAGTTCAAGTAACAGGCACATCTCAATATCAACTGTTCAGAGGAGACTGTGTGAATCTGACCTTCATAGTCGAATTGCTGCAAAGAAACCACTGCTAAAGGACACCAAAAATAAGAAGAGACTTGCTTGGGCCAAGAAACACAGGCATTGGACATTAGACTGGTGGAAATCTGTCCTTTGGTCTGATGAGTCCAAATTTGAGATCTTGGTTTCCAACCACCATGTCTTTGTGGGACACAGAGTAGGTGAACGAATGTGTGGTTCCCACCGTGAAGCATGGAAAAGGAGGTGTGATGGTGTGGGGGTGCTATGCTGTTGACACTGTCAGTGGTTTATTTAGAATTCAAGGCACACTTAACCAGCATGGCTACCACAGCATTCTGCAGCCATACACCATCCCATCTGGTTTGCGCTTAGTGGGACTATCATTTGTTTTTCAACAGGACAATGACCAAAAACACACCTCCAAGCTGTGTAAGGGCTATTTGACCAAGAAGGAGAGTCATGGAGTGCTGTATCAGATGACTTGGCCTCCACAATCACCCAACCTCAACCCAGTTGAGATGGTTTGGGATGAGTTGGACCGCAGAGTGAAGGAAAAGCAGCCAACAAGTGCTCAGCATATGTGGGAACTCCTTCAAGACTGTTGTAAAAGCATTCCTCATGAAGCTGGTTAAGAGAATGCCAAGAGTGTGCAAAGCTGTCATCAAGGCAAAGGGTGGCTGCCTTGAAAAATCTCATATGTAAAATATATTTTGATTTGTTTAACACTTTTTTGGTTACTACATGATTCCATATGTGTTATTTCATAGTTTTGATGTCTTCACTATTATTCTACAATGTAGAAAATAGTAATAAAAAAAAGAAAAACCCTTGAATGGGTAGGTGTGTCCAAACTTTTGACTGGTACTGTAGGTGATTGTCCCTGACTGTCGAGTCTCTCCCCTCAGATAGCAGTGGTGCACTACAGTGATGAACCAAGGATAGAGTTCAAACTGAATGATCACAAGAACAGGAACTCTGTACTAAAGGCTATGAGAGGAGTACGCTATGGAGGAGGCAACACCAAAACAGGTACACACACGTACACACATACACACTGACATTCTGTCTGCGTAGAAAAGTGTTAGATGTCTATAAGCTTTGAAAGTGGAGACCTCACAAACGTCCAAAAGTAAACTTGCCTTGCCTTTTGGAGACAGCGTTGTATTTGCATAACTAATTAACTGTTAATAAGTGAACTGTTTCGCCCAGGGCTGGATTACCTAATGGGCACACAGGGCATGTATCCCTGGAGGTCGGGTGCCCCCCAGATAGCATATGATAGCAAAATGTGTAGAATTGCAGGAAATTAGCTTTAAACTGCGAAATGTTCTCTCAACCTCATGGCAAAAAGTGAACAATAGCACGAGATGAGCTATAAAAACAGCCATTTTTCTCTCTGACCCATGGCAAGAAGTGTCGAATTTTATTTAAAACTCCAGCAATTTCTCATAGCTTTATGGAGGTTGGTGCCCCGGGGTCCCAAATGCGGTAGTCCGGTGCTGGTTCCGCCCCACAGTTAGCCAAGATGTTTAGCTAGCCAGCTGAAGTTGTGTACAGCTGGATAGCAACTGTTTTTACCCTCTTTTGCTAGCTACTGTAGCCCTGTCTTGTCAAACGCCTGTCTCCAAAAATGACAAGTTGTCTCCAGTTGTGTTTGCATTTTGAAATTGTGACACACCTTCCATGCCTATTCACTTTCAATACACATTGATTCTCTATATTGTGCCTGCGAGCAAGTCTGTGTGTGTGTGTGTGTGTGTGTGTGTGTCAGTGGCGGTTGGTGCCTTTTAAGATGAGGGAGGATGAACATTTATGAACATGGCCTTATTTCTATTACAGCATATTGGATGACTGTCATTCATATTCCGGTCACCCAGCTCAATGTAACATCGATAGGTTTAGGCTACTACATGATAGTCAAATTTTCCCAGTACCCATCATGAGGTTGCTACAACCCAGCCTATGAATGAAAGTTTGCAACGTAGGTGCACACAGGTCGAGAGAAAGATTTGAGGTGACAGACAGTGACACATTCAATACCACCTTGCACACTCTTGCCTGCATCTAGCTGATCTACGGTGTAATCATTAGTCCAAAATAGAGTTTCTATTGGACAAATTCAGTTATGTTTATCCCCTTTTTGTTACGTTTGCTTTTGTTTAAGAAATGTTTAACAGAATCAGCACAATGAATACACCCCTGATCACACACAAACACAGTTCTCTTTCATAGCAGCCACCTACAAACTGCTCATTGTATATATAATTCCTTCTCACATCTATCTACGTGCTCTCTTCCTCTTACCTTTTCCCTTCACTTGTGGACTATCTGTGACCAGGTGAAAAACATTTCCAAGTCATACAGCCTATATCATTGCCACGTCATAGTCAACAAAGCTACTAGAACTAATGCATTAGTAAACATGCTACAATCATACAGTACAGTGTACAGTCAGTAGCAAGCAGTTTAGGAGTTGCACTGGTGGGCCCCGGTGGCAATACATTTATAAAACCAAAAGCTTAACTTGACTTGGAAGAGTTCCGGTGTTGGATAGCGATAGTCAGCTACCTCCCCATTCCTTCCTCTCTGTTTGAGCCGGGTGTTTGCTTGACTAGCTTGTTGCATTCAATGCTAGCTAAGTGAAAGTGAAAAAATATATACTATGAAATATAGCTAGCTTTCTCTCACTCTCTCTCTCTCTCTCTCTCTCTCTCTAGCTTCTCCTTAATTTTGGATTCATTTGTTAAAAACTGTTCAGCTATTGTCTGTCTCTCTCTTTGAGTCAACTAACTCACCATATTTTATGCACTGCAGTGCTAGCTAGCTGTAGCTTATGCTTTCAGTACTAGATTCATTCTCTGATCCTTTGATTGGGTGGACAACATGTCAGTTCATGCTGCAAGAGCTCTGATAGGTTGGAGGACGTTTTCCGGAAGTTGTCATAATTCCTGTGTTAGTCTATGGAAGGGGGTTAGAACCATGAACCTCCTAGGTTTTGTATTGAAGTCAATGTACCCAGAGGAGGACAGAAGCTAGCAGTCTTCTGGCTACATCATGGTGCTACCCTACAGACTGCTGTTGAGGCTACTGTAGACCTTCATTGCAAAACAGTGTGTTTTAATAAATTATTTGGTGATGTGAATATATTTAGTATAGTTTTATCTAAAAATTATAACTTTTTAAATATTTCACTATTTAAAAAAAAAAAATGAAATTCTGTAGGGTTGGTCCTCTCTTTCCTCCTGTGAGAAGCCTCCACTGGTGTGTGTGTACATATTGATAGTGATATTGCCAGTGAATGTATTGTTGTTCCACAGGGAAGGGGATGAGCTACGTTCTGAAGGAGCTGTTCCAGGAGTCTCTGGGGATGAGGCAGGAGGTGTCCCATGTCTTGGTGTTGCTGACAGATGGCCGGGCCGTGGACGATGTGGAGCAACCCTCCAGGATCGCACAGGCTTATGGTCAGTTCAGATATCAGTGCTCATACTCTACATACTGGGGTCAAAGGTTGTGGCTAGATGGTAAACAGCTACGGACAGAAGTGACTATTCATAGCAGGCTAGGAGCGCATTTTATCTAACCCTAACCCTTTTCCTAACCTTAACCTAACCTGCTACGTTAATTCTCCTAACCTGCTACGAAAAGTGACTTCCGTTCGTAGCTGTATACCATCTAGTCAAAACCGTGGTCAATGTCTTGGGACGTCTAAGGATTGTAGCCATTTTGTTCTTGTTGATTAGGAGCCGTTGCTACTGACACGCAAGCTCCTGAAAACATCTGTTTAACACAGATTCATCTACACAGGCATATCTCACCTGTCTTTGATACATGTAGTGATATCCAGTAACGGGTCCTTGTCAGAAGCCTTTGACTTTGCATATTGTTGAATACTGCTTTGTATAACATTATATAATGTATTTTCACGTTCTTCTCTGATATTGACTCCACTCTCAGGTGTGAGTGTGCTGGCCATCGGGGTGGCCAATGCAGACATGGATGAGCTGAAGAAGATAGCGTATCCAGCCAGCTACCAGAACATCTTCTACGCCAGGGACTTTGATGACTTCTCCTCCATAGAGAGAGAGTTCATCAGCAACATCTGCAGCGAGGCGCTGCTCTCCGAGTTCAGACAACACGACGAGGTACAGAATACACACGTCTGAATGAAACTAATATATCATTTGAAATGAAAGGTACTAACTACATCAGGACTTTTTGGAACAACATGCTTGTTTTAAAACATTCTAGCTTGCTGATAATATCTGCTCAATATGTCTCCTTAGCTGGGATCATAGTTAAGTATGAAGTGTGGAATGTTGGCAAGCAGCCAATTATGACAGAGATGTGAAACTCAGCTGTGTGTTGGAGTGGGCTGCTCTCGCCCTCCAGCTGGAAGTAGAATGTTCTCGAGGTAGAAATTAGGATTTAATTAATAATGACCTATAGCCTCTGATTCAAGGTCATATAATAAGGTCAACATCGATGTGTTTGACATCTTTTATTAGTCTGCCCAGCTGGACACTCCAACTGATGACCCTGATGAGCTGACCAAACCCCAGGGCCCCTGCCCCTTACAGTGCAAGGTACGTCCTTCTCTTAGTCATCATCATCATTACTGTTATCATCAACATTACTGTTATCATCATCATCATTGCCTTTTTCATCATTTGTGTCAGCATCACGTATCCCAGTTTGTCCAATAGAAATCGAATATATTCTACATATATGGTTTGTTCCCTCCCAGTAACCAGTTCTGCTAATACCGTCATTCCGACCAGTTCTGCTAATACCGCCATTCCGACCAGTTCTGGCAATGCCGTCATTCCGACCAGTTCTTGTAATGACGTCATTCTGACCAGTTCTTATAATGACGTGATTCTGACCAGTTCTTGTAATGACGTCATTCCGACCAGTTCTTGTAATGACGTCATTCCGACCAGTTCTGACAATGACGTCATTCCGACCAGTTCTTATAATGACGTCATTCCGACCAGTTCTGACAATGACGTCATTCCGACCAGTTCTTATGATGACGTCATTCCGACCAGTTCTTGTAATGACGTCATTCCGACCAGTTCTGGCAATGCCGTCATTCCGACCAGTTCTGACAATGACGTCATTCCGACCAGTTCTTATGATGACGTCATTCCGACCAGTTCTTGTAATGACGTGATTCCGACCAGTTCTTGTAATGACGTCATTGCCCACTGGGCTCCTTCTTTAGCTGACCTTTGACCCACTTTCATTTGGAAACATGGACTGACCTTTATTTGATTAATAGATGAATCTCTTTCTCCTTTCTGATTGACTTTCAAAGGGGCAGAAAGGTGAAAAGGTGAGTACAGTTATATTTAGTTACTTCTAACTTGGTGATTAAATGAGATATTTGGACTTTATGTTTACCTTGTTCTCTTTGTCTCTGTCTGTCACTCACAGGGAGGTGGCGCTGGTAATGGTGGACTGGTATGTTCTACACCACAATTTAATTCATTCATTAAGTCATTCATTTATCCATCCATTCATCTATTCATCCAACCATTCATTGTCAGTCATTCATTGTCATTTATTTATTCATTTATTCATTCATCTGCCATAATTCCATGACATTTGTTTGATTACAGAGACTCCAGCAAAACACTGCGATGTTTGAGTCAATTGGCCTCAAGTCCAAAGGAGAGAAAGGAGAGAGAGTAAGTGTTAACTCTCTCATCATACATTGTCTATGTAGGCTATCATCTATACACACTGATACAGTAGAGTGCTGTGCCCTTGAGCAAGGCACTTAACCACAACTGAAGATCACTGCCCAGCGGCTGGTCCTGTGCTGCTCCCAGCCGTGTGCGTGTGTTTGTGTGTGTTTGATTGTTTGTTTCTTTTTTATTTCTGGATAAATACAACCCCGTAGCTGATGCAATGAAACATGAAAGGCACCGTACCATCAAAGTGGCCGTGTGTCAGAATTGATGGTGACAGTTGACAGAATCGCTGCTATTTGTTCTTCTGTAGCATCTGACAGTTAGGCATTCAACAATCTGTCTTCCAAGTTTCACGAAATATTTGTTTGGTCCTATAATTGTGTTTTAATAAGCCGTTTTATACACAGAAGATCTCTGCTAAACACAGTCAAGCTGTGATCAGCGATAACTTTGGAACAAAGTTGACTAGAAATACAAAGTTGCTGATGTCTGTAATTGAACAACCCTCTGTGCACACACTGGTTGAATCATCGTTGTTTTCACATCATTTCAATGAAATGACGTTAAACCAACATGGAATAGATGTTGAATAGACGGTTGTACCGAGTGGGAAGTGACGGATAAAAAGACATTTAAAATTAATTGATAGATGACTGTATTATAGGCTACATAATGTAGGCCTAAATATTTAAATAATATTTAACGACATGTCATGTTCAGTTAATGGAGTTATATTTGTAAGCTACACTGTCTGTAATTTATATATATTTCATGATGTGTAAGAACATATGTGCCAAATTAATCTGTGATTGAGTGTAATTACTATAGGGTAAGCATTAGAATAAGCTGCCTCAATAATAGCAGCCATTAGGTGCCAATATAGCTCTAGGAGCTGATCCATTGTCAGTATTGTGGAATAATTCTAATGTTAAGGTAAGATTTTATTGGAGAAAGCTGATCCGAGAGCAGTGCTGCCTTTCTTTCCATCCTATCAGTATCGACACATGCTCCAACGACTCACTTAGCGAATGTTTTTTCTGCGTGGTGTTTTGGGAAACGCATGTTAAACCTTTGGCCATTGTAGGAAAGATGCATCGTTAAAACATGGGAAGCCTAAATGTCATTGCTTTCGGGAAACTGGGCCCAGGACAGCACACCTTCCACCTCCACTCAGCTTAGCGCCAGGTGTAGCAAATCAACAACAATACAATGATCCTATTCATCTCAGTGTGTCCTCAGCTTTCATTGATACTGGACTTCACATAGAAACAGAGATCAAATGTTATATTTGGGTCAGTACTCCTTTTTCAATCGTTCTTCTTGGTTGTGTAATGTGTTTTTGTGTGATCAATATTTGTATTGTTTTTCTCAGTGACATATGTCGTGAAGGTGTGTAGTGGAACAATGATAGCAGTATCAAAACAGATAAAGAAGCCAAACAGAAAAGAAAAAGGGAAAACAAATCTGTCTAGTGTATTTCTTTGGCACGGACTGTATTTTTTTTCATTTAACAGGGACTTCCTGGAACAGATGGTGTCCCCGGGTTGCCAGGACGACCAGGACGAACCGGACCCCCAGGCTCAGCCGGACAACGGGTAAATCTAACAAAGAAAGAAACAGTCTTATTGTACTCTGAGTGTACAAAACATTAGGAACACCTTCCTAATATTGAGTTGCACCCCCTTTTGCCATCAGAACAGCCTCAATTTGTCAGGGAATGGACCCGACAAGGTGTCGAAAGCGTTCCACAGGGATGCTTGCCCATGCTGACTCCAATGCTTCCCACAGTTGTCGCAAGTTGGCTGGATGTCCTTTGTGTGGTGGACCATTCTTGATACACACGGGACTGTTGAGCATGAAAAACCCAGCAACGTTGTAGTTCTTGACATATTCAAACCGGTGTGCCTGGCACCTATTACAACACCCCATTCAAAGGAACTTAAATCTTTTGTCTTGCCCATTCACCCTCTGAATTGCACATATACACAATCCATGTCTCAATTGTCTCAAGGCTTAAAAATAGTTTTTTTAACCTGTCTCCTCCCCTTCATCTACACTGATTTGAAGTGACATCAATAAGGGATCATAGATTTAACCTGGATTCACTTGGTCAGTCTATGTCATGGAAGAGCAGGTGTTCTTAATGTTCTGTACAGTCAGTGTATAGGGCTGATGTAAAAATGGTCCTGTTTTAACGATGTATTGGACTGTTATGCACCGTTACTGTGTGTGTGTGATTTACATTTTTTAAGGTGCTTCTGTGTGCCTGACACCACACATTAAAGTTATTCTAGTAATTAAGCTTAAGCTTTCCAGTGTGCAAAACTGGTTGAAATGACAGTTTTGCTCACAGCTTATTAACTACATTTGAACTTATGCCACTTATGTAAATGAGATGTTTCCGATGCCAGTTTTCTCTCTGTTTCAGGGTTTAGAAGGTGTTACAGGTGACCTGGTATGTTCAATGTGCTTATGGAGGCAATGTTTATTAGTGTCTAGTAGTGTACCCATAAGCTCAAACTCTATTCCCAAGTTGGTGCACTACTTTTGACCAGGGCCTATAGGGCTCTGGTCAACAGTAGTGCACTACAGTATATAGGGAATAGGGTGCTTTTTAGGATGCAGACCCTAGGTCTTGTTCTTCAGAATGACTCATAAGACCTTTAATGCCTATGTCTCTGTTTTCAACGTGTTCTCCACAACTCTTTCCACTTTCAATCCTTCATAATATTTTTTTTCCGTTACTAATCATAGATGCCATGCACTTTGAGTGACAGTTTGCCATAATACTATGATTATGTTGACACCTGTGTGCACATGAAATTAAGTTTCTCAGTATTATTTCCTTCTTGCTAATTTACAGCTACAGCTTAAACTGTTGAATCTGTCGTCTCCAGTTTTCTGAGATGTTTCCCTCAAGGCTCAAAGTTTGTGGGGGTTGAATTGGTTCCATAACGGTGAAACTATCGTTTATTTCTGACACCATGCAATATTAAACTAGCTTGCTTTGGTGAGCAATGAACAAGTGTGTATTCATTCAGCCATCTTTATTCAAAACTTTATTTCCCGTGGCTTCAGGTGGTGGCCTAATCATGTCATTACAGTCATCCTTTTATGATTTCCTGTCAGGTGATCTAGTGTGTCATTGTGAACGCTGTCATGTTCCGATTTTAATGTTATTTTCTGTAATCACAGGGGCCTCCTGGTATCACTGGTCCAAAAGGCCAGAGAGGAGAGAGGGTAAGTCCAACCGAACAACATGAGTCTAGAAGCAGTAGATGTTATAAGAAATGTTAGGATTATCTGTGCAATATAAAATGTACTGCTAACCAATAGGGTCAAGTGATTAAAGAGTTAAGTTTGAACTCTACCTATAGACCTTTCTGCCTTCATACCAAACCCTTTGTCGCTCTCTTTTTATCTTCAAGTTTTAGATAATCATACTACGAGTTCACCACAAGGTGATATTATGTGACCTTTGACCTCTCTCTGCCAGGGGGAGCCTGGGTATGTCATAGGGGGCATAGGAGACGGCCATTATGCTCCTGGACGAAAGGGAGAGCCTGGATCATCAGTGAGTATTCACAACACAGACCTTAAAACAACTTTGTTTTATAAAGGCTTTATAAAGGCCTTATAAAGGGTTATACATGTTTCATAAAGGGTTTGGAAATTGTATTACCTGAAATAACTTGTTTTGTTCGTTCAACATCATAAATAATTGATACTACATGCTTCCTCTGAATAAGAAATACAAATGATATGGTTGTTGTTTAATGTCCTATCCTGCACTGATAAAAGGGACCCCAAGGGGCTTCGGGTGTACCAGGGGTCTCTGGACCCTCAGGCCTGCCTGGACAGTCAGGTTCACCTGGGTCCTCAGGGATATCTGTTAAGGTAAGACAGATAGATAGTGCGGGTAGATCTTACATACTATTATTATTATTATATCGCATAATAATAATCCTTTTTTACTGTATGTTATGTGTGTTGATGTGTCATTCAAAAATACATGCTACAAGTATCAAGTTGTCAGCACACAATGGAAATAATATTGGGGATAAAATACATCCCTGAGGGACTCCGTTGTAACCAGTTCATATGATAAAATGTGTTTCACATCGACCTTCTGTGGCCGGTCACTTAGCAATCTTAAATGATATGGGTTTCACAACATTGATTTGATGTGTTTATGTTCTATTCTTCCCTTGCAGGGGGAACATGGGGAGGCAGGTGCTAAAGTGAGTGGATGGGTTCCTTTCTCCTTTCTTTTCTTCAACAGTATAGTTACTGCTTTGGGTCAAGGGAAGATGGAGCTTGCTAAGTCAATGTAATTCACCTAAAACTGGCACGGTGTTGATATGAATAAAACAATGTTGCCAGGATTATGAATTAGTTTTATCGATCACATTTTAAACACACATTGCTGACGATTCTAGAAATGGGTGTTGATTTTTCAAAACTAGTATTGAGTCATGTATTGCGTTTGCCAGGGCTACCTGTCTCGACAGGACTCACCTGGATAAATACAAAATAAATTAATACAAGTTATTCATGCTACACCTATGTTTAATATTGCCCAATAACTTGATAAACCCAAATGTAACCTCTTTTCCTTACTGGTATGTTATTAATGAAATAACATTAGTGTTTTGTGATGTTTTGAAAGGGTTTGCGTGGGAAAGCAGGGGCCAAAGGAGACAAAGGAGATCATGGTAAAGATGTAAGTGTTTAGTTTCTGTTATGCAGCGAGCAGCCTAGCGATTAGAGTGTTGGGCCAGTAACTGAAAGGTCGCTTGTTTGAATTCCAAAGCCGACAAGGTGAAAAATCTGTCAATGTGATCTTGAACAAGGCACTTAACCCTAATTGCTCCAGGGTTGCCATTGATCATTTCAGACACTGGCCGTGAAACAACTCTCCGATGGTGTCTCAGGGAGAGTTGGGATAAGCAACAAAAAAAAACTTTGTGAAATAGGACAAATATAAGCACCCACCAAATGATGATTATTTATTATGCTCAGTTTGTGGTAATTAAACTATAATACCACATTGCTATTTCTAAGTATTGGCTTTTAGTTCATGTGTTGTTCAATCTTTCTTCCTTTCCTTGTTGTCTGTCTCAAACCAGGGCCAAGCAGGGTTACCTGGTCCCATTGGAATTGATGGTGTTCCAGGCTTCCCAGGTCAAAAGGGATATAAGGTAAGAGTGTCCTTCATCAAGAAGTTACAGTATACCTGAAGGGACATTATCTTGTGTTTTCCTCTGTATATTTGAAAGAAGCCACAGCGAATATCATATTTGAATACTATTGGTTTACGTGGGTATCATACTGCATGTTAATCTGATTACGGTTATGATAGGATTCTGATTGGTGATTTGTGCTGTTATTCCCAGGGAGAGGAGGGGATCGGGGTTCCCGGTGTCCAGGGCCCTCGTGGAGAGTCAGGGGAGAAGGTACAAGCAGTTCATACATGGACTCATCAACATGAACTGTGTGTATTGCTTCACCTGAATTGTGTAGTTTGTTAGCCATGTATTAGCTAATCATTGGTTTAACTTTGTCTTGCAGGGAAATATAGGCCTATCAGGACCTGAGGGACCAAAGGTACTTTATTTATGTTAACACTTTGATTTGAAGCTCAAACAACATAGGAATTCTGCAAACCCGTTGGACTGCAGTATGGACCTAGTTATTCACACCATTGAAGTATCATCTTTGTTCTGCCTTTCTAAGGGAGAGGCTGGTGTTCAAGGGATACAAGGGGTTGTCGGACTACGGGTATGCATCAACTTTTTATTTGTTTATATTGAATACACATACAAAAGTGGAGACCATTATCATGTACTTTATATACGGGCTTTCATAATTAAATTATTCCGGCTGGATGGTTTCTCTCCAGTGGTGTAAAGTACTTAAGATAAAAATACTTTAAAGTACTACTTAAGTAGTTTTTTTGGGGTATCTGTACTTTACTTTAGTATTTATATTTTTTACAACTTTTACTTTTACTTCACTACATTCCCAAGGAAAATTATGTACTTTTTACTCCATACATTTCCCTGACACCCAAAAGTACTCGGTACATTTTGAATGCTTTGGAGGACAGAAAATTGTCCAATTCGCACACTTATCAAGAGAACATCCCTTGTCATCCCTACTGCCTCTGATCTGGCGGACTCACTAAACACAAATGCTTTGTTTTTAAATGATGTCTGAGTGTTGGAATGTGACCTTGGCTATCTGTAAATTAAAAAACAAGAAAATTGTGCCGTCTGGTTGGCTTAATATAAGGAATTTTCCATTATTCGTATTTTTACTTTTGATACTTAAGTATATTTAAAACCAAATACTTTTAGACTTTTACTCAAGTAGTATTTTACTGGGTGACTTTCACTTCAACTTGAGTCATTCTATTAAGGTATCTTGACTTTAATCAAGTTTGAGGTTTGAGTACTTTTTCCACCGCTGTTTCTCTCCTCCTTTAGGGGAAGAAGGGAGTGAAAGGCATCCGAGGGGATAAGGTCAGTTAAATCCACACTGATTTGCTCTACCGCTCATTACGCCGCCTCATATTGAAATATTCTCTGAATAATTAATAAGAGTGGTGTTTCATCAGCTGATTAAATGAGAAAATCTATTTATTTCAGCTCCAGGTCAATCGCTGGGCTGTGTATGGCTTAGAATGTGATCAGATCCATTATTAAAGGGCTTTGGGTGTATGCCGTGTGTGTGTGTGTGTGTGTGTGTGCGCCCGCGCATCTGTTTGCGTACGCCAGTCCGAGCACAAGCCAATGAAGTGCAAGTGCCCACCTCATAACAGTTATCATATCTCCTGCTACGATAGTATGTTTTTACTCTACAGTCATGTGTGTGAGTAGCTCATCAGATAACGATCATGGTGATAATGTGGTGGTAATGTTATGGTTATGTCTCCTACAGGGCGATCGAGGAGAGGTGGGGCCTATGGGAACACAGGGAGTGACAGTGAGTATAACCAGCCATTACAGAATCATTACCACACTACCAAACCTGGGCTGTGTTCATTTGGGCATGCAGAAACAGAAAACTAAAAGTAGTGTTTCTTACTGGACAAGTCCGGGTAGTCCCTCTCCGTTTCAGTTTTTCTTCCATTTTGGTGCCTATTGAAGACGGCCTCGAGTCTCCTGACTTACAGTCTGTCGGGCTTTACAGACGGTCTTCCTTTATGGCTTACCCTCCCTTCACAAATCCTCTGGTTACAAATTTGCTCTCTTTATCCTTCAAACCGCTTGTGTTGTAACTTTTCATTGAGAAAGTTTGCAACTAGTTAGGTGAACCCACTTCCCCTTCCCTCGTCACTGCCCTCTCCCTCCACATATTATGTGTGTGAAGGAGTGTGTCTACCTTAGGGAAATTAACCCAGCTGATTAGATTGAAGTGGGCAGCCATCCTCCTCCAACCTGTCCAGCCATGGGCTACATCGGCCTGCTAATAGACGACTAGTAAAGGCCCAGTGCACTACTTTTATTATTATTATTAATATGTTTTTTTAAATTCTGATTTTTCAGGGGGTGCTGCAGAACCCTCAGCACCCCTACCTCCCACGGCTAAGGGTGTCTCAGGACTAATGGTTTATCTGAGAAGGTCTTGAATCACTGAGCTTTAATTCAACCTAATTGCAATGTGCATAATGAATACAGGAGGATTATCTCAAATCATCATCTTAGTTATGACCTTCTGAGTTCCATTATACAGTGCCTTCTGAGTTCCATTATACAGTGCCTTCTGACTTCTACTATACAGTGCCTTCTGAGTTCCATTATGCAGTACCTTCTGAGTTCCATTATACAGTGCCTTCTGACTTCTACTATACAGTGCCTTCTGACTTCCATTATACAGTGCCTTCTGAGTTCCATTATACAGTGCCTTCTGAGTTCCATTATACAGTGCCTTCTGACTTCCATTATACAGTGCCTTCTGAGTTCCATTATACAGTGCCTTCTGAGTTCCATTATACAGTGCCTTCTGACTTCCATTGTACAGTGCCTTCTGACTTCCATTATACAGTGCCTTCTGACTTCCATTATACAGTGCCTTCTGACTTCCATTATACAGTGCCTTCTGACTTCCATTGTACAGTGCCTTCTGAGTTCCATTATACAGTGCCTTCTGAGTTCCATTATACAGTGTCTTCTGAGTTCAATTTATACAGTGCCTTCTGACTTCTACTATACAGTGCCTTCTGACTTCCATTATACAGTGCCTTCTGACTTCCATTATACAGTGCCTTATGAGTTCCATTATACAGTGCCTTCTGACTTCCATTATACAGTGCCTTCTGAGTTCCATTGTACAGTGCCTTCTGAGTTCCATTATACAGTGCCTTCTGAGTTCCATTGTACAGTGCCTTCTGACTTCCATTGTACAGTGCCTTCTGACTTCCATTGTACAGTGCCTTCTGAGTTCCATTATACAGTGCCTTCTGAGTTCCATTGTACAGTGCCTTCTGACTTCCATTGTACAGTGCCTTCTGACTTCCATTATACAGTGCCTTCTGACTTCCATTATACAGTGCCTTATGAGTTCCATTATACAGTGCCTTATGAGTTCCATTATACAGTGCCTTCTGAGTTCCATTATACAGTGCCTTCTGACTTCCATTATACAGTGCCTTCTGACTTCCATTGTACAGTGCCTTCTGACTTCCATTATACAGTGCCTTCTGACTTCCATTATACAGTGCCTTCTGACTTCCATTATACAGTGCCTTATGAGTTCCATTATACAGTGCCTTATGAGTTCCATTATACAGTGCCTTATGAGTTCCATTATACAGTGCCTTCCGAGTTCCATTATACAGTGCCTTCTGACTTCCATTATACAGTGCCTTCTGACTTCCATTATACAGTGCCTTCTGACTTCCATTATACAGTGCCTTCTGACTTCCATTATACAGTGCCTTCTGAGTTCCATTATACAGTGCCTTATGAGTTCTATTATACAGTGCCTTCTGAGTTCCATTATACAGTGCCTTCTGACTTCCATTATACAGTGCCTTCTGACTTCCATTATACAGTGCCTTCTGAGTTCCATTATACAGTGCCTTCTGACTTCCATTATACAGTGCCTTCTGAGTTCCATTATACAGTGCCTTCGGAAAGTATTCAGACTCCTTTACTTTTCCCACATTTTGTTAGGTTACAGCCTTATCCTAAAATGTATTAAATTGTTTTTTTTCCTCATCAATCTACACACAATACGCCATAATGACAAAGCTAATTAAATATATATATAACATTTACATAAGGATTCAGACTCTTTACTCAGTACTTTGTTGACGCACCTTTGGCAGCAATTACAGCATTGAGTCTTCTTGGGTATGACGCTACAAGCTTGGCACACCTGTATTTGGGGAGTTTCTCCCATTCTTGTCCACAGGTTGGATGGGGAGCGTTGCTGCACAGCTATTTTCAGGTCTCTCCAGTGATGTTTGATTGGGTTCAAGTCCGGGCTCTGGCTGGGCAAGTCAATGACATTCAGAGACTTGTCCCGAAGCCACTCCTGCGCTGTCTTGGCTGTGTGCTTAGGGTCATTATCCTGTTGGATGGTGAACCTTTGCCACCGTCTGAGGACCTGAGCGCTCTGGAGTAGGTTTTCATCAAGGATCTCTCTGTACTTCGCTCCGTTCATCTTTGCCTCAATCATGACTAGTATCCCATTCCATGCCGCTGAAAAAGATCCCCACAGCATAATGCTGCCACCACCATGCTTTACCGTAGGGATGGTGTCAGGTTTCTTCCAGACATAACGCTTGGCATTCAGGCCAAAGAGTTGAATCTTGGTTTCGTCAGACCAGAGAATCTTGTTTCTCATGGTCTGAGAGTCTTTAGGTGCCTTTTGACAAAACTGAGAAGTGGCTTTGTCTGGCCACTCTACCATAAAGGCCTGATTGGTGGAGTGCTGCAGAGATGGTTGTCCTTCTGGAAGGTTCTCCCATCTCCACAGAGGAACTCTAGAGCTCTGTCAGAGTGAACATCTGGTTCTTGGTCACCTCCCTGACCAAGGCTCTTATCCCCCAGTTGCTCAGTTTGGCAGGGCAGGCAGCTCTAGGAATAGTCTTGGTGGTTCCAAACTTCTTCCATTTAAGAATGATGGAGGCCACTGTGGTCTTGGAGACCTTCAATGCTGCAGACATTTTTTGGTACCCTTCCCCAGATCTGTGCCTCGACACAATCCTGTCTCGGAGCTCTACGGACAATTCCTTCAACCTCATGGCTTAGTTTTTGCTCTGACATGCACTGTCAACTGTGGGACCATGAATAGACAGATGTGTGCCTTTCCAAATCATGTCCAATCAATTAAATGTACCACAGGTGGACTCCAATCAAGTTGTAGAAACATCTCAAGGATGATCAATTTCAAAGGGTGATAATTTCAAAGGGTCTGAATACCTATGTAAATAAGATATTTTTTATATATTCTTTTATACATTTGCAAAAAATTCTAAAAACCTGTCTTCGCTTTGTCATTATGGGGTATTGTGTGTAGATTGCTGAGGATTTTTATTTTATATAATCCATTTTAGAATAAGGCTGTAATGTAACAACATGTGGAAGAAGTCAGGGGGTCTGAATACTTTTCGAAATGCGCCGTTTATGTTTGGAAAAGTATGAATAATTTCAGTCAAGCATTTGCTCCAATGGCTGATATTGACTGACATTAATATGTTTTATTTCAATTGGCCAATTAACACTGTAACCCATAACAAATAAATAAGAATGTTATTGTTTTTCATTTTTCAGAAATTGCTGTCAAAACGTACCTTGTTATGACTCGTATGTTATGAGTAGGTCTATGTGTTCTTGGCTGTCATGTCACATGATCTAGAGTTATTTGAAGCCTTTTCCAGAAATGAGAATTACACCAAAAATGAAAGCACTTGTCTGAGGATGGTGCTGCACCAATTGACATAAAAAGAAAAGGGAACAGTTTCATGAAAAAGCTTTAAATAAAAGTTCAAATCCAGGTCATGTGACTTGATTAACCAAAACACAGGGCCCTAGTTAGGAGATTTGATGACCTTATTTGGCAAGATATATTTACTTTCTGTATAGTAAGGTCATGTAAGTTTGTTATGTGTATTGTTCAGGATATGAATAGATATATTGTCCTCTGCTCTCTCAGGGCTTTGCGGGGGCTCTTGGCCAGAAGGGTGACGAGGTGAGTATTCATGGAGAGAGAGTGAGAGTGAGAGTGAGAGTGAGAGAGTAAGAGAGGTAAGCCTTTGGTCTCACTCCACAGGGACAGAGAGGAGTTCCTGGTGACCCAGCCAAAGGGGTAATGTTACAATACCAAATAATTCTCCCTGACTGTATTTACCTAGCTACATGTTTTATACACAGTACTATCATATCCTGCATAATATTATGCTTACTCTCCGTTTCATCACAACAGATCATTGGTCCCACGGGAAAGAAGGGTACCAGGGTAAGGGACTTATTGCTTGTTTATGTATTTTTAACTTTAGGTAAAACCTGTAAACCCTAAGGTGCCCTTAACCACACATCTGCATTGCAACAAACTATAAGCCATTGTATCCTAACAGTTAAAGTGCTGTTAATTGGTGGTGGGAGTATTCTCTCACAACAAGGACCAAATCCCCAGGCCTGCCTGTCAACAAACAACACAATTACATTTCTGATTAGTGGCCACTGCACTGGGCACTCATGGATTGCCCATGATACACCACAGAGATAGCTATTTCCTCTCTAGATGTAGTCGTCCAAGATGTATTGTTAAAAGTTAGAGTTTAAGGAGGGGCTCTTCAGATCTTTCTTTGTTAAAACAACACATCAAAGGCCCCCTTGGTTGCTAAGCTGCTTTTGATTGTTGTACTGTAAGTGGTTGTAGTGTTTATTGATTGGCTTGTGACTGTTTGTGTTGTGTTTATTGATTGGTCTGTGACTGTCTGTGTTGTGTTTATTGATTGGCCTGTGTGTGTGTGTGACTGTCTGTGTTGTGCTACTCAGGGTGACATTGGTCCCGTCGGTCCGACTGGACCCCAGGGAGTAAAGGGGATCCAAGGAGTCAAAGGAGAAAAGGTAAACCACACAGAATAGTGTCATCCATCTTATCATTACCTCAGGTTCCACCATAACCCATTTCCTACCCTGAGATTCACCCCTACCCAGCAGACATAACAATCACATGGTAGGTTTAACAATCACATGGTCGACACAACAATTACATGGTCAACATAACAATCACATGATCGATACAACAATCACATATAACATATTATTGTGTTGTGACGGCCGGATAGAGAAAAATGGTGTTGTGTGTGTGTGGTCTGTCTGTTGGGTTTCTACAGGGTAATCCTGGGTTCGGCATTCCTGGACAGCAGGGACCAAAGGGAGAAAACGGTGAACGGGTGAGTGCTTCACTACCGGTGTGTGTCATTGGTCAGATGACCTGACGAAGATCCAACTCGGATCGAAACGTTGTCTTCTTTGTGCGTCTGATTAAATCACCATGGGAGCCATTTCCTTTTCTTTCATACGATATTCTGTCCTGCACCTGATAAGTTAGATATGCATATTTATCTATTTGTTCTATTGGTCAGATGAGCCATGATGATACTCCAGGACAGGCTGACATGTTTGATGTGTTTGTTGGTCTCCTCCACCTTACAGGGAAATGTTGGCTTATCTGGGAAACCTGGACCCAAGGTAAATAACTTCTCTCAATCCACTTTACATGCTATCAATATCGTTACATTGTAGGCACATTTTAGAGATATTCAAATGAAACATACACGCAGCGTGTCAGTGATTCCATCTTTACAGGGGCATGATGGCTCTAAAGGGGCAGGGGGAACTTTTGGGGGCCCCGGGGATCCTGGAGCACCAGGACTAAGAGGTAAAGATGTAAGTAAATCATGACTGGCTGTTGTTGCAATGACGTGTGTGTGTGTGTTTGTGTGTGTGTGTGTGTGTGTGCGTGCGTGAGAGATAAATGGCCTGTTCACATTATATTGGAAAATAGGATCAATACATTCACATAGTTCTTCAAACAGTCAGCATGGGTTAGATGACACTATTGGCGTGACAATTATCCTTGTCTATAGGGTGTGCCTGGAATCAAAGGAGAATCAGGACTACGGGTGAGTTCATGCATCTGTATCCGCTGGACAATATTTAAGCAATAAGGCCCGAGGAGGTGTGGTATATGGCCAATATACCACAGCAATATACCTTATGCACGATGCAACGCATCGTGCCTGGACACAGCCCTTAGCCATGGTATATGCAGGTAGCCTAGTGGTTAGAGCGTTGGACTAGTAACCGAAAGGTTGCAAGATCGAATCCCCGAGCCGACAAGGTAAAAATCTGTCATGCTGCCCCTAAACAAGGCAGTTAACCCCCTGTTCCTAGGCCGTCATTGAAAATAAGAATTTGTTCTTAACTAACTTGCCTAGTTAAATAAAGGTAAAATAAATAAATAAATAAATATTATTGTCCATATATCACAAACCCCAGAGGTGCCTTATCTTCTTATGGCTGCAAGCCCGAAGCCGGGCACAATATGACAACAGCCACTTCAAGTGCAGGGCGCGAAATTCAAAATATATTTTTTAGAAATATTTAACTTTCACACATTAACAAGTCCAATACAGCATTTGAAAGATAAACATCTTGTCAATCCAGCCAACATGTCCGATTTTTTAAATGTTTTACAGAGAAAACACCACATATATTTATGTTAGCTCACCACCAAATAAAAAAGAGGACAGACATTTTTCACAGCACAAGTAGGATGCAAGTAGCATGCACAAGCCAACCTAACTAACCTAGAACCAACCTAAATAACCTAGAAAAAACTACCTCAGATGACAGTCCTATAACATGTTACACAATAAATCTATGTTTTGTTCAAAAAATGTGCATATTTTAGCTATAAATCAGTTTTACATTACTGCTACCATCATAGGTACAGTCAGAAATCGCACGGGAGTAGCCAGAGAAAATACAGACACCAACGTCAACTACTAATTACACATCATAAAACATTTCAGAAAAATATATGGTGGATAGCTAATGAAAGACAAAGATCTTGTGAAAAGAGCCAATATTTCCGATTTTTGAAGTGTTTTACAGCGAAAACACAATATATCGTTATATTAGCTTACTACATTAGCTAGCACACAACAGCATTGATTCTAGTCGAACGGTAGCATAGCACAGTTCGACAGATATATGAAAAAGCATCCCAAATTGGGTCCTTATCTTTGTTGATCTTCCATCAGAATGTTCTCCAAGGGGTCCTTTGTTCAGAAACGTCTTTATTTCGATCCAGAACGAACGATTTCCCTCTTGAATTAGCAAGCACACTGGCAGTGCGACGCTAACCTCTCCATCTTGACAAAATTCTTGCGTCGCATCACGTCTAAAGTCCAGAATAAATTTCAATAATATAATTAAACTATATTGAAAAAACATACTTTAGGATGAAATTGTGACATGTATCAAATAAAATCGAAGCCGGAGATCATATTCACCTTAAACGAGCGTTTTCCAGGAGCCGAGTACAGGCCCTACTTCGCGCCCAGAAAAAAAAAATAAAGTGCGCAAGTCTCACTCCAAGAGGTTGTGTTCAGTCCCTGGACGAGATATTCAAGTCCTTTCTGCTCTCACTTCCGCATGACACCCAGGGGAAGGCGTATGACGTGTTTCTACAGTCCTAAGTGAAATGCCCTTTTATAGACAAGGTCTTGAAGAGAGACATCGATGTTGGAAATCTCACTTCCGGATAGGAAATGGGCTGTAAAAATAGTTCTGTTCCACTTAGAGAAATAATTCAAACGTTTTTAGAAACTAGAGACTGTTTTCTATCCAATAGTAGTAATAATATGCATATTGTAAGAGCAAAAATTGATTAAGAGGCCGTTTGAAAATGGGCACATATTTTCCAGTTTTTCAATACGCCCCCTGCAGCCATAAGAAGTTATTGCTATTATAAACTGGTTACCAATGTAATTAGAGCAGTAAAAATTAATGTTTTGTCATACCCATGGTATACGGTCTAATATACCGTGGCCTTCAGCCAATCAGCATTCAGGGCTTGAACCACCCAGTTTATATTTCAGTATAGTCTCCTTGTATGTAACTTACCGTAAATGCAATGTAACCTCTGCCAATAGCTCTGAACCTCTATGGCACAGGGTAATTCACTCGCCATGTTACCTCTGGTTTACTGGTTCAAGCCCCACTCCTGCTGTTCCTCCTCAATCGCTACCACAGCATTATATTTAGACACAGCACCTACAGCATATGATTGGATACAACACCCACAAACATGCGGTGAGTCACAGTTTTTCTCTCTGTTATGAATGCTTTCTCCTCAGGGAGAGCAGGGACCAGCGGGTGAGCCCGGTGAGAGAGGAATAAGGGTAATGTCTCCATGTTCTACCCAACTCTTATCATTTCTCTGCACACAAGTTTGAAATATGCTGCACTGTTTGTTGGAGTGGATATTTTTTGGCTTATCCTCACTCTATACTGTTACTGTAGGGCCCACTGGGGTTACCGGGACGACCAGGGGACCCAGCAGAGAAAGGAGATACCGGGAACATTGGTTTGCCTGTAAGCATTGTCTGACTTTACTATCAAGCGCCATTTTGTTTGTAAAACTTTATTAGTCACTGTCAAAGATACAAACCTGATTGATTTGAATTGCTCAGCGTGGTTGGATATGTTCAGCGATATGATTTCCTCTTTGTTTCAGGGAACGGCGGGAAAGAAAGGAGAGCCTGTAGGTCTACATTCACAACAACAAGACTGTCAAACATTTATCACTGCATGCAGCGGTTGACTGACTCTCCATCATGCTTGGTTTAGGTCAATGTCTCACGTCACTGACTTCGCCCATTGTTCAGGAACATAAACACTCTTGTGTTTCTAATTATATTCCTAGCCTGATAAATGCACAAATGAAAAATCTCAGCTTTATTAATCATGTTATGTTCCCCTTGAGTGAGTGTTGCATCTCCCATCAGTATTGTGATGGCGATGCAGGACTGCTCAGCTAGCACAATGTGTTTACTAGCCGCTAGTTTCTGACCGCACGTCCCTCTTGTTTTGTTTTGTTCCCATGGTCTCGCCTCTGAAGGGAAAACCAGGACCTCCGGGAGGCCCGCAAGTAAGTCCATCATCCATTACCACTTCAGAACAACTTTCCATGAACTCAGCCATCCCTGGCAGATGGAACCAGAGAGAAGATGCTTGATGCTCCTAGAAGCCCAAGGGGTTAGATTATATATCCAGGGAGTTAGATGAAAACATGTGATTGAACATTAACTTTTTTTGGTTGGTTCATTTAGTTTCATATGACTAGTCCATCTTTAATTTAACCCTTTCAAGACCCTTTATGGAGAGGACTGGACTTGTTTCATATTTCTGTTGTGTTTGTTCCATCCAGTTCAGTTCAGACAACAATATCCTGACTAGGGTGATCAAGGTGAGATAAGTGGAATCTACGTCATCGGCATGACATGGATCACTGTATAATAGATGTATATGTACTTAATCACAGTATAATAGATGTACTTCCTCACAGTATAATATATGTACTTCATCACAGTATAATAGATGTACTTCATCACAGTTTAATAGATGCACTTCATCACAGTATAATACATTGACATGTATTCCTATTGTTCAAGCTCTTATCCAGAAATACACTTTTCTATTCTATACTATACTGTTCTATTTTATTATATTATTTTCTATTCTATTTGAGTATGCTATTTTCTATTATATTCTATTTAATTGTTATTTTCTATTCTATTTGATTGGGGTTGGTGTGTTTTCTCATCCATCAGGGTGAACCAGGACATCCCGGAGAGCCCGGTCTCAGAGGGGAGACAGGTCTGCCTGGACAAAGGGTGAGTGTGATACTTAGAGGTCACAGGTCATGTTTGGCAGATCATGGTAATAATAACACTGTATTCTTCTCTCTGTAGGGTCCCGATGGAAAACCAGGATCTCCAGGAAAGGTATGACCACATGAGTAACAGTGAAGAGCTCTATCGCTAAGTAGTATCGCTAAGACTTTTCAAACGTTCTGTGAACAGGCTGATAAAAGCTATGTTTGTAATACCCACAACATTGAATGACCTCTAAATAACTGTAACCTACAGGATGAAGGTTGAGGGCTTATATTGGTATTACATTGTTGTAACTGATGTTTACATCTGACCCATGATAACATGTTTGATAGGGAGGGTCTGGGTCAGGGAGAGATGGTCTGGATGGGTTACCAGGAAAACCTGGATCCAAGGTTTGGACACCTCATCCCCTCACTTCCTTTCACATCTGTTGTTGTTATTCTAATGTGAATACACACAAACATACACGTACATAGGCTAGATGTATTGTTGTAGTTTGTCAGCATAACAGAACCATTATCACAGTAAGAGTTCACATTAACAAAAGTGGGTGTTGATCATTCAATCAATAAAAAGTTCTAGCAGATAATCAAGTTGTTGTGCTTTGAATGGTTTCCTGTCTGCAGGGTGACCCAGGAAAGACAGGCGAGCCAGGAACGGTGAGTGCAGTATTCATACCCTTTGAATAAACACATTTGGCTCTAATTCCTTTAATCAGAGGATACCTGCAGTCCTACAGAGCTACAGAGTGTGTTTAAAGCCCAGCTCTGGTAAACCTGATTAAACCAATTGTGGTTTAAATTAAAGACCGTTGTTAGTTGATGATCAGTTGATTCAGGGAGTGTTACTGCTGGGTGAGACAAAACCCTGCATTGGCTGTGGTTCTCTAGGACTACAGCAGTTTCCCTCTTGCATTACACTACATTACATTGATTGATGATGTGCATGGACTAACCAAGTACTTCAGAAGATGTTTTGGGTTACGTTGGGATTAGACAGTCGAACTAGCTCACAATGCTTTTCTAAGTTATATTCTTCAAGAATCAAACAGTAGGTATTATTCCTTTAAATGATCAAAAACCATACAGTTGGTGGTGTGATTTTCATAATTTACATGTTTAAGGCTTCTGATGAGAAAGCCTTCTCCTGTGCATAGTATGTGGACTTCTCTCAGCAGGAACTTGTTACAGGTTCACCTACTGTATAGGGTATTGGTGATTAAAGCCTATTCATTGAACATTATGTACTAGCAATGTTGTACTAGTTTGATGATTGTTAGTCATCCATGAGTCATTTAACAATATCATAATGTATGCAGAAGGGCAAGGAACCCCACTTATAGATGAGGTGTGTGTGTGCGTGCGTGCGTGTGCGTGTGTGTGTGTGTGTGTGTGTGTGCGTGCTTGCTTGCGTGCGTGTGTGTGTCTGTCTGAGCAGAGGGGAGAGAAAGGAGACCAAGGCAGGGTGGGGATTGCTGGAATCCCTGGTTTACCTGGGACCCCAGTGAGTATGTTTCTGTCATCATCATAACATACACATACAGTAATTACATTTTACATGACTTAATATACAGTTGAAGTCGGAAGTTTACATACACTTAGGTTGGAGTCATTAAAACTCGTTTTTCAACCACTCCACAAATTTCTTGTTAACAAACTATAGTTTTGGCATGTCGGTTAGGACATCTACTTTGTGCATGACACAAGTAATTGTTCCAACAATTGTTTCCAGACAGATTATTTCCCTTATAATTCACTGTATCACAATTCGAGTGGGTCAGAAGTTTACATACACTAAGTTGACTGTACCTTTAAACAGCGTAGAAAATTCCATAAAATGATATCATGGCTTTAGAAGCTTCTGTCAATTGGAGGTGTACCTGTGGATGTATTTCAAGGCCTACCTTCAAACTCAGTGCCTCTTTGCTTGACATCATGGGAAAATCAAAAGAAATCAAGTATAAACACCATGGGACCACGCAGCCGTCATACCACTCAGGAAGGAGACGCGTTCTGTCTCCTAGAGATGAACGTACTTTGGTGCGAAAAGTGCAAATCAACCTTGTGAAGGTGCTGGAGGAAACAGGTACAAAAGTATCTATATCCACAGTAAAACAAGTCCTATATCGACATAATCTGAAAGGCCGCTCAGCAAGGAAGAAGGCACTGCTCCAAAACCGGAATAAAAAAAGCCAGACTACGGTTTGCAACTGCACATGGGGACAAAGATTGTACTTTTTGGAGAAATGTCCTCTGGTCTGATGAAACAAAAACAGAACTGTTTGGCCATAATGACCATCGTTATGTTTGGAGGAAAAAGGGGGATGCTTGCAAGCCGAAGAACACCATCCCAACCGTGAAGCACGGGGTGGCAGCATCATGTTGTGGGGGTGCTTTGCTGCAGGAGGGGCTGGTGCACTTCACAAAATAGATGGCATCACGAGGATGGAAAATTATGTGGATATATTGAAGCAACATCTCAAGACATCAGTCAGGAAATTAAAGCTTGGTTGCAAATGAGTCTTCCAAATGGACAATGACCCCAAGCAT